>NW_005871123.1:772424-828864 GCF_000147115.1 Myotis lucifugus | reverse complement strand
TATCGGACGCAAGTTTGGGGTGCGGGGGGTGGGAGGGAGGTGCATTTGCTTCATTAGTAGAGATGGAGGGAAAATGCATATACACCACATCCAGAAAATCCCCCAAACCCTGGCCTAAAGCAAGATAGGGTTATATTTCCTCTCATGTAAGCTCTGCTGTGGTATGAATAAAGGATGATTCCTGAAATCTGTTTAAGCTAGGTCAAAAGTAATATGACTTACTTTTTTCCTTACTATGGAAAATTTCTTGCAAGTATTAAATTTGTCCTAATTGGTATGGCTGGCACAAATTGTACCAGATGGATAGGTAGTTCTCCTACTTTTGCAGTATTCCAACTTGCCTTTCTTGTTCTTAATTATTAAAGATTATCTTTATTTTGCATAACATTCACAGAGAATTGCCAATACCTTTCCTCGAAGGACATAATTTACGGTTTAAAAGATCAAAATTTTAATAGGAGCTTGAAGATGTTGCCAATATTTTTACAGGAGCTACCAAATGATTTCAATTTAATGCTTTGTATTACAGGCAACAATTATGAAAAAGTGAAATCTAGGCCACACCCAGAAAGAAAAGATAGGTCTATCTTCATAGTGGCAACATAGGCTATCTTCTGCATCCAGAGGGGATGTGTTCCTGAAAAGAGAAACAAAATGGAATGTGAAAATTGAAACAATCAACCTATAGGAAGAGCTAGACATTTTAAAAGTCTGCAATTTTAGCTGACTTCTCAGTTATAAATTGCTAGTATTTCATACACACTCTTATGTTATTTGAGTTATTCTTTTCCTTCACAGTTTTTCTTTTCCTTCAGCCAGGTTGAAGTAAATTAATTTTTTCTGTAATACAAACACTATTCCTGCTGCTGTTACTACTAGTACTACTATTACCACTCTGTTATCTCCAACTTTCCCCGCTCTTTAAATTTCCTCTCAAGATAATGTCAGTATTGCAGATATTGTCATTCAATGCCATCTTTTTAATGGCACATTTCTCTGCTTCTCTATAGAGTGGTTGATCTCTGGGCCTGGTGCACAGTTACTGTCTTGACATCTCTGTTCTCTATCCTCCCGAAGAGAATTTTCATTTCTTTTCTGTTGGGTTGTATTTCCAAGCTTCTTGGCCTTTCTTTTCTCAGTTCATCCCTTGTTCTGGTGAAACACAATTTCTAGCAGCATTCTGAAAAAGACTGCATGATAGGTAAACTTTTTGAGGCCTTGCATGTTTAAAACTGTCTTTATTATTACACCATTACTCTTAATTGCTGGTTTGGCTGGGTCTGGACTTCTAGGTGGAAAATTATGTCCCTCTATAATTCAGATCTCGATGTTACACTCTCTTCTAGCTTCTGTTTTAATGTTGAGAAATGTAATGCCATTCTAATTCTTATTTTAATTTCTATTTAAAAAGTTTTCAATTGCAGTTGACACTCAATATTACTTTATATTAGTTTCAGATGTACAGCACAGAGGTTAGACATTTATATAATTTACAGAGTGATCCCCTGGTAACTCTAGTACTGATTTGGCACCATACATAGTTATTACAATACTAGAGGCCTGGTGCACGAATTTGTACATGGGTGGGGTCCCTCGGTCTGGCCGGCCATTGGGGCTGATCAGGCCATCTCGCACAGTTCCAATCAGGGCCAGCTGGCTGGGGGAGGGGAGAGGAGAGGTGCCGTGGGAGGTTGGCTGTGGGAGCACACTGACCACCAGGGGGAAGCTCTTGCATTGAGTATCTGCCCCCTGGTGGTGAGTGCACATCATAGTGACCAATCGTTCGTTCCTTCGTTTGGTCACTTAGGCTTTTATATATATAGATTATTCACTATATTCCCTATGCTACACTTTTTCCCCATTGACCCATTTTAGGTTTTTCCTAACCCCTGCCAGAGGCCTTTACCACGCTATTGTCTGTATCCATGGGTTATGCATTATGCATACAAGTTCTTTGGTTGATCTCTTCTCACCCACCCACCCACTCAACCAATCCCACCTTCCCTCTGAGATGCTTCTATGACTCTGGATATATTTTGTTTATCAGTTTATTTTGTTCATTTGATTCCACATATGAGTGAGATAATGTGATACTTGTCTTTCTCTGACAGGCTTATTTCACTTAGCATATTACTACTCTCCAGGTCCCTCCATGCTGTCTCAAAGGGTAAGAGATCCTTCTTTTATACCGCTGCATAGTATTTCATGGTGTAAATGTACCACAGCTTTTTTATCCACTCATCTACTGATGGGCACTTGAGCTGTTTCCAGATCTTAGCTATTGGAACTTGTGCTGCTATGAACATAGGGGTGCATACATTCTTTCTGATTGGTGTTTTTGGTTTCTTTTTTATTTATTTATTTGTTTATTTATTTTCTAAAGTTTTACATATGTCTCCTTTTTCCCACATAAGTGTCCTTTCCCCCCCCCCCCCACCCTTGAAAGCCCCTGCCCTCCCTTACCCCCCAGGGTCTTATGTCCATTAGTTATGGTTATATGGATGCATACAAGTCCTTTGGTTGCTCTCCAACCCCCCCATCCCCTGCCATTTGTCTCTGGATCTATTCTTGTTCATCAAATTATGTTGATCATTATATCCCACCTATCAGGAGATCATGTGATATGTATCTTCTCCGATGAGATCATGTGATATTTATCTTTCTCCGACTGGTTTATTTCGCTTAGCATAATGCTCTCCAGTTCCTTCTTTTTTATAGCGGCGTAGTATTCCATTGTGTAGATGTACCACAGTTTTCTAATCCACTCATCTGCTGATTGGCATTTAGGTTGTTTCTGAATCTTAGCTATTGTAAATTGTGTTCCTATGAACATAGGGATGTATATATCCATTCTGAGTGGTTTTTCTGGTTTCTTGTGTTATAGTCCTAGAAGTGGGATCACTGGGTCCCAATGGCAGTTTCATGTTTAATTTTTTGAGGAAACTCCATACTGTTTTCCACAGTGGCTGCATCAGTCTGCATTCCCACCAGCAGTGCACGAGGGTTCCTTTTTCTCTGCATCCTCGCCAGCACTTGTCATTTGTGTATTTGTTGATGGTAGCCATTCTGTGTCATTTTAATTTGCATCACTCTGATGATCAGTGACTTTGAACATTTTTTTATGTCTCTTGGCCATCTGTATGTCCATTTTGGAGAATTGGACTGTTTGTCTTCCTCATATATTTTGGATATTAACTCCGTATCAGATGGATCGTTGCCAAATATATTCTCCCACATTGGGCTCCCTTTTCATTTTGTTGATGGTTTCTTTTGCTGTGCAGAAGCTTTTTATTTTGAGATAGTCCTATTTGTTTATTTTATTTTTAGTTTCCCTTGCCCTAGGAGATAGATGTGTCCACAAACATATTGCTACAAGAGATGTCTGAGATTTTGCTGGCTTTGGTTTCTTCTAGGATTTTTATGGTTTCACGACTTACATTTAATTCTGTTGTCGATTTTGAGTTTATTCTTGTGTATGGTGTAAGTTGGTGGTCTAATTACATTTTTCCCAACACCATTTATTGAAGAGACTATCTTGACTCCATTGTATGCTCTCACCTCCTTTGTCAAATATTAATTGAACATAATGGCTTGGGTAGATTTCTGAAGTCTCTGTTCTGTTCCATTGATCTGTATGCTTGTTCTTGTGCCTGTACCAGGCTGATTTGAGCACAGTGGCTTTGTAGTATAACTTGATATCTGGTATTGTGATCCCTCCAACTTTGTTCTTCTGTCTCAAGATTACTGAGGCTATTTGGGGTCTTTTTTGATTCCATATAAAATTTTGAAGTCTTTGTTCTAGATCTGTGAAATATACCATTAGTATTTTAATAGGGATTGAATTGAATATATAGATTTCTTTGGATAGTATGGACATTTTAATGATGTTAATTCTATCAATCAATGAGCAGAGTATATTCTTCCACTTATTTATCTTTTCTCCTATCTCCTTTTTCAATGTCATGTAGTTTTCCAAGTACAAGTCTTTTACTTCCTTGGTTAAGTTTATTCCTAAGTATCTTACTTTTTTGTTGTTGTAATGGTAAATGGGATTGTTTGTTTAATTTATCTTTCTGAGAGTTCATTATTGGTGTATAGAAAATCCATTGATTTTTGGGTGTTGATTTTGTATCCTGCTACATTGCCAAATTCATTTATTAAATCTAGTAATTTTTTGGTGGAGTCTTTAGGGTTTTCTATGTATAATATCATGTCATCTGTGAATAATGACAGTTTTACCTCTTCTTTCCAATTTGGATGCTCTTTATTTCTTCTTCTTGTCTGATCATTGTGGCTAAGAATTCCAGTACCATGTCGAACAGGAGTGGTGAGAGTGGGAATCCCTGTCTTGTTCCTGTTCTTAGGGTAAATGGTTTTATTTTTGCCCATTGAGTATGATGTTGGCTGTAGGTTTGAAAGATATGGCCTTTATTATGTTGAGGTATGATCCTTCTATTTCCATTTTGCTGAGAGTTTTTATAAAAAAAATGGGTGTTGGATTTTGTTGAATTCTTTTTCTGCATCTGTTGACTTATTATATTTATCTGAAAACTTAAAAATTTGACATGAAGCCCTGACCAGTTTGGCTCAGTGGATAGAGCGTTGGCCTTCGGACTGTCTATCCCTCTCCCTTCCTCTCTATAAAAAATCAATAAAATGTATTAAAAAAATTTGACATGAAAACTAACTCAACTTTATAATTTCCAAATTAGCAGGATATCCAGTGTCTTTTTTCTCTCTTTTCTGAACTGTTTAATGATTCCAGAGGACTACTCAAAGGAGCAAATCTTGCTTTCAATTGCCTAACCAAGAGAGAACTGGAGAACTGACTGATTCACTGGTGAGATTCATTTCTCTGCTGCTATTATTTCTGTAGCTGGTATACAGTGTTGTTCTTGTAAACTGGTTTGGCAAAGTTCACTGCTGCGTTTATGCTTTGCTGGTCCATATCCTTGCACAGATTCTCTGATGAGGTAACCTCACTCTTCTCAGAGTTGCATCTTTTTGGTTCAGACTCACATGCTCAGCTAATGTTTCCAGCATATGGCCCCTATTGACTAAAATGAGATTCCAATTTCAGCTACATGTTGTCCCAGGACCAAGCCTCACTAAATATGCCTGAGTCACCAGTTTAGATTCCTTGTCCCTAACAATAAATGCTTCTTATGGGACCTAGAGTGTTCTCCTGCCAGAAGTCATTCTAATGATTAGAGGTCTGGATGCTGCCTGAGAAGTTCCAGTCCCTGACATAGGGGAAAGCACAGATTTTCTTATTAGCCTCACTTACATGAGACTTGGAAGGTGAGAGAGAACCAGAAATCCATTATTACTCCTTTTGGTAGCTGTGGTCAGATATGTGGGCTTCAACTGATGTGAGCTTTTGCAGGGAACTTCAGTGCTGTCCTGTGAATGAGTTACCTCAGTGCTAGAGGCAGCTCTGATCACCATTAGCATTTTCTTGTGCTTACTGCAAACTTTCAAATCTACAAGAGGTACTAGCAACCCCTGAATGCTAGTGGCTAAATTTCCTGATGCCAGTTCCTCCGGCATGTCTGACAGTTGGGTATGTACCTAATTCCTTGTATTAATTTTCTTTCTGCTTGAAACACTAGAGGGACCAGATCATGACTGCTATTATTCATACCCATCTTCTTCTGTTGCATATTTTTCTCAGGGGTTTGGGTGCCTGTTGCCTACATGGAGAAGAACTTGGTACCTTTCAAATAGAAGCTCCTTTGAGGATCAGATTTATGGGTTAGGGTTAAGTTCCATTGAACCAGGCACCCTACTTAGAAAA
Source organism: Myotis lucifugus (assembly GCF_000147115.1). Lineage (NCBI taxonomy): Eukaryota > Metazoa > Chordata > Mammalia > Chiroptera > Vespertilionidae > Myotis > Myotis lucifugus. Next base: position 823,067 of record NW_005871123.1, on the reverse strand, counting down.
GAAGAGTGAGGGAAATCCAAGAGTCAAACTTAAATTATTTAAGGACAGCCTTTGTTCTCCAAAAGGGCATAAAAATGGTTAGAGAAAAATTACTTTTGGAAGTAAGTAAGTAAGTAAGTAAGTAAATAAATAAATAAATAAAAACTTTTAATATTTTATCAGAAATCAGTCACATTGGTAGGGACTCTGTAAATGGTATGGTAAGTAAAGCTATATAATTCAGTGGATCCCAGCTTATCTAAATCTATTATTGTCCACATTGTCACCCCATGGAAAAATTAGAAAATATTTTTTGGTCTCATTGCCCCCAAAATATACGAATTCGTGTACCAGTGAGGTCCCTCAGCCTGGCCTGTGGGATCAGGCCGAAACTGGCTCTCTGACATCCCCTGAGGGGTCTCAGATTTCGAGAGGGCAACAGCCAGGCTGAGGGACCCTACCAGTGCACAGTCAGGGCTGGGGAGGGACACGGGAGGTTGGCCAGCCAGGGAGGGACCACGGGAGAGCTCCAGGGTATATCTGGCCTGTCTTGCTCAGTGTTGATCAGCTGGACCCCAGCAGCAAGCTAACCTATTGGTCGGAGTGCCTGCCCCCTGGTGGTCAGTGCACATCATACAGAACAGTTGAGCGGCCTTAGCATATCATTAGCATATTATGCTTTGAATGGTTGAGCAGCCGACCAACTGACCAGACACTTAGCATATTAGGCTTTTATTATATAGGACTAGAGGCCTGATGCACAAAATTCATACAAGGGGCTCGGCCCTCACAGCCCCGGCTGCCTTGGCTGGCCCTCGCAGTCCTCTGCAGCCATGGCTTCGTCTGGAAGGTCGTCCGGATGGTCATTCTGCTGTTCAGTCTAATTAGCATATTAGCTCTTTATTATATAGGATATGAGTGAAATCATATGATTTTTGACATTTTCCATCTGACTTATTTTGCTTAACATGATATTCTTACGATCCATTGATGTTGTTGCAAATAGCAGTATTTAATCTTTCTTTTACATTAAATATACTAACAATATTTTTAGTAATTCAGCCATTATTTTTAATTCTGCTTATTTTTGTCTCACTGGAAATTTAGATCAAACATCTCTAAAAGATGAGACTATATAATTTCAAGAGTACAACTTTGTCACATCAAGTTTTTAAAAATATTTATAAACTCACTGTATAGTCGATGATATCCATCAAGGTCTGATAATTGAACCTTTTAGAATAGTCTTTTCAAAGTAGTTTAAAATATACAGAGAATTATTTATTTTCTATTGTTTTAATGGGATCTGTTGGTAGATTATAAAAGGATCCTCTGATTGATCCAAATATATTCTGATGGCAAATTATGAAAAAGTTGTAGTATAAAGGCTCATGTAGAGGCCAGGTTTTTCAAAACTTATAACATATTTCCCACAGAAATATAATTTATTTTATTTATATAATATTTATACCATAGCTACTCTAGAAAAATATTGGGAGAAGTTTATGAAATTAAGCGTAATGTAAACTAAGAAAAGGTTAAAACTGAAAGGAATGAGGGAATAAATGTCTCTGAGTACCCAAGATATTTTTTAAAGGGAGGCAGGTCAGTATAAATACAAGATAAATTAATATCGTATAGATTCATGTTCTAATTTTCGTGCTGGAAAAAAACTAGTGTAAACTCACTCAAGCTTCTGAATCTCAGTATCCATATCCATAAAATGGATATAAAGTGTAACCCACCTGACCAGTGAATGTGTTCCATGACACAACCTGTGGAAGACTCCTCCCTCAGTTCTTATTTGCACTTCCTCTAGGATCACTAGCTCAGAAGGAATGAAGGCAATTCTGAAAAGTGCTGCCTACAGAGCAGCAATCTGCCTACTCCTATTTCTGCTGGAATAACCAGACCAGTTGCTCGCCTCTTCCTGTGCTGATGCTAAACTTCTCTGAGGTACTAACCTCTATGCCACTCAGAGAACTTCTGCTTGTTTTGCTGTCAACCTCCTTTACCTCATTTACTCTTAATTATATTTACTCTTCCACTGCCAGGAAATCACCTTCACTTACTATGGTCAACTCTAAGGCTCTTACATCCCTAGTGATGCTGACATCTTAACATTGCACCTTTCTGTTTTCTGGAGGATAGAACATTTGGCAGGCCAGGTTGAGGGATGATCAAGCTTGGTTGGACCTTCACCTGGAACTATAGGTTCCTCTGCAATCTCCTCCCTGCTACTCTCTTTGGACCATTCTTAACTCACAGTTGGGTGTTTTTCTCTGGATTTCCAGGTGTTCTCTGTAGTTTAATTCAACCTTGGGGAAACTTCTAGGCTTTCATACAAATTGTGTCCCAATCAGAACACAAGTTTAACTTTTATCCCATGGATCACTGGACCCCAACCAGACACAGCAATGCAGCTATATGGATTTCACTGTCCATAAGGAGGCTGATCTTCCCAGAGCACAGAGTAGATTGCCAGGGGGCAGTATTGCATAATCTTGCATTACAACCTAAAACTCATGGGTAATGCAGTCCCAAACCTTTTCTTAAACTCAGATGTGAAGCCTAAATGAGAGAACATAATAGTTGCAAGTTCAATGACTTCTAAATGCCAAGTATTTTATATATTATTAAAGTTAATTCTCATGTATCCTAGATAACGTTTGTGGGTTTGAAGCAACGAGATTTCAATGTCATTTAAATGATTCCATGATTCCTCTCTACAAGTTGTTAATTTATTTTAAAAATGCTTCTAGTTCCCCCGAAAAAGACCTCAAAGTGCCACCACAATCTTAGAAAGAAGAACAAAGTTGGAGGGATCACAATACCAGATATCAAGTTGTACTACAAAGCCACTGAGTTCAAAACTGCTTGGTGCTGGCACAAGAATAGGCATATAGACCAATGCAACAGAACAGAGACCTCAGAAATTGACCCAAGCCATTACGCTCAATAAATGTTTGACAAAGAATGCAAGAGCATGCAATAGAGTCAAAACAGTCTCTTCAATAAATGATGTTGGGAAAATTGGACAAGTGCATGAAAAAAATGAAAATAGACCACTAGCTTACAGCACACTCAAGAATAAACTCAAAATGTATAAAAGAATTAAATGTAAGTCGTGAAACCATAAAAATCCTAGAAGAAACCATAATCAGCAAAATCTCAGACATCTCTCATAGAATATGTTTGTGGATACATCTCCTAAAGCAAGGAAATTAAAGAGAAAATAAAGAAATAGGACTACATCAAAATAAAAAGCTTCTGCACAGCAAAAGAAACCATCAACAAAATGAAAAGGGAGAACATATTTGGCAATGATCCATCTGATAAAGGGTTAATATCTAAAATATATAAGAAATTCATACATCTTAACAAAAGGGAGACAAGCAGTTCAATTCTCCAAAGTGGATGTTCAGATGGCCAAGAGACATATGAAAAGATGCTCAAAGTCACTGATCATCAGAGAGATACAAATTAAAATGACAATGATAGCTATACGTGTCAGAATAGCTATCATCAACAAATGACAAGTGCTGGCGAGGATGTGGAGAAAAGGGAACCCTAGTACACTGCTGGTGGGAATGTAGTCTGGTACAGCCATTATGGAAAACATTATGGAGTTTCCTAAAAAATTAAACATGAAACTGCCATTTGGCGCAGTGATCCCACATCTAGGAATCTAGCCTAAGAAACCCAAAACACCGGTCAAGAAGAATGTATGCACCTCTATGTTCATAGCAATGCAATTTACAATAGCTAAGACCTGGAAATAGCCCAAGTGCCCGTCAGTAGATGGGTGGATAAAAAAAAAATCTATGGTACATTTACACCAGGAAATACTATGTGAGCAGTAAAAATGAAAGATCTCTTACCCTTAGAGATAGCATGAAGGGACCTTATTATGCTAATCGAAATAAACCTGTCAGAGAAAGACAGGTATCACATGATCTCACTCATATGTGGAATCTAATGAACAAAATAAACTGATGAACAAAATAGATCCAGAGACATAGAAGCATGAAACAGACTGTCGAATCTCAGAGGGAAGGAAGGGTTGGGGGGGTGGGTGGGAAGAGATCAACCTAAAAACTCGTATGCATATATGCATAACCCATGGAAATAGACACTAGTGTGGTGAAGACTTGGGGCAGGGGATAGGGGCAGGCTAGACGAGGTCAATGGGGCAAAAAAGGGGACTTAGGTAACACTTTCAACAATAAAGATTTCTAAAATAATAATAAAAAAATAACAATGCTCTGTCTATGGCTCCTGAAATTGTCTCTGCTGATTCTATTTGCACAAATCAATATAGTTTTCCCATATGTTTCTGTAGGATGTTTATCCCAGTCACACCAAATCTTTCAGGGGATCCACACGGGGGTCAAGTTGCCTTTTCCCTCTCCAGACTCTATTTCCCTTCCCTATCTCCCTTTTTTTGCTCATAATAAGCGAATGAATATATCTGTTGCTTGAGCTTCTCTCTCATCTAAGTTACTTATTCTCAAACAATAGGAGAGAGAGAAACCTGAAAGTGAAATCTTAGTGGAAGATTTTATACCTGTGGACTCTTTGTCAATGGAATGTTTATAACTAAGGATCTTCGAGCATATGCAAAAAAGGCTCTTACACTAATCAGAATTTCATAGGGTTGTTCTCCAGCAGTTACGTGTGGAGCGAGTTAATTATGAACCAGTGCCAAAAAAGTTTAGCACACTGAGAGATGATATCAGAAATATCTCAAATGAATATTAATGTTTTGAAATGTCTATGTAATTGAAATCAATTTAAATGTAAAAATAATTTGAAGAATGCTAATGCAATGGCAGAGCCTCCCACAGATAAATATGTCAAAGCACATTAGAATTTCTCTAAGGCTATGGCAGAAACCTGCATTGCAAGCAGGCTGAGAGAGAGGTAGATTTTATTTCATTTTTTCCCTGTAAATCTATGTATTTGGGTTTTCATATTTGCATCCTTAGTCAGATGGCTTTGTTGATTTTGCTTGGAAATGATTCTTCTATTTTTTATTTTAACTTCATTTACTAGTAAAGTTGACTAACTTATCTAAAGGTGCAGGTTTTGGTTTGGGGGTCATAAATAAACTTGGGGTTGGGGGGATTGGTGAAAAAGGTGAAGGGATTAAGAAGTACAAATTGGTTATTACAGAATAGTCATGGGGATGTAAAGTACAGCCTAGGAAATATAGTCAATACTATTCTAGCAACTAGGCCTGGTGCTGGATGGGTGTGGGATTTATTGGGATGATCACAGTTATGTAATGTCTGGTCACTAGGGTGTACAAAAATATAAAAAACTATAATAAAGCAAACCCCCCCCCCACTCTTTACATTTAAAGTGATTGATAACAAAAATATGTTGGTCAGACAAATACTGTATGATTCCACATACATGAACTATCTAAAATAATCAAACTCATAGAAGCAGAGAATAGCATGGTGGTTGCCCTGGAATGGGGAAGGGGGAAATGGGGAGGTGGATGGATATAAAGTTTCAATTTTGCAAAATGAATAAGTTCCAGAGACCTGCTGTACAAAACTGGGCCTATAGTTAACAATGTATTGTACACTTAAAACATTTTGTTGAGAGGGTGAACCTTATGTTGAGTGTTCTTACCACAAAACGAAAAAACAAAGAGATGTGAGGAAACTTTTGGAGTTGATTAATATATTTATTACCTTGATTGTGGTGGTGGTTTGCAGGTGCATACATATACTCAAACTCATCAGATTGTGTAGCTTAAATTTGTCCAGTCTTTTTTGTATATTAGTTATATATCAGCAACTTGTTTTAAAAAAGAAACACATATGATAACAAAATTACTAAAAATGTTTTAGTTCATCTTTTTATTAAGCCTCGACAAAAGCCATGTGAAAAATACAGAAGAGGCATGACTGTCTACAATTCACAGTTGAAGAAACAAGGCTCAGATACAGGGAGTGAGCTGACCCAGGCCACTGTATAATCCTTTACAGTTGTACTGTGCTAGACCATTTCAAAATGATTTCAAGTCCATTATCTCCCTTGAGGTAGAATTCTACATTCTCTCTATGCTATAATTATCAAGTTCTATTCATTCTTTCTCATGTGCTTTTTCACCTGTCAAAATCTCTCATTGTTAAGACTCAGAATGTATCCAGCTGTTTCTAACTTCTAGCCAGAAGGAATTTACCCCATTTTGACCTTCAATAGCATGCAATTGTTCCAATCATACATCCCTTGCTGCATGCTTTTTTCAGGGCACTATTTTGTGTATCTGATTTTATTGACACTTTTTGGTGACAAATCTGGGAAATTATTAATTATTATAAGCTTTTAAAGGCTTGCCATGTTTTTTCTATACTAGATATTCAAGAAATGCTTGTTAAAATAAATGCACAACATATGTCCCCCTTTTATTCCTATTCTGTCATCAATCCTATCCTTCCTGCCCAAACTTACTAGTAACTCCAGCTACCTGTCAATGTTCTCCATCTGCCTCAGTCAAAGCAGTTACACTATGTACACTTTGTACTTTAAAAACAAACGAACTAAAACCAAAAATAAAACAAAACAAAAAACATCCCAAATATAGGCTTTGCATATATTAATTCTTCTCTTCAGATTCTCCTTGCTACTCTGACCGAATTCATTTCTCCCTCAATCTCTGTGTTTAGAGCTTGCATCTTGAATAGATATATTTGCGTTCTCTGATTTTTCATGGGCACTTAGAGAGCAAGTCAAAACTGATACCTGCCTTTCAGGCTGATTACTCACACTAAATAAAATGACTGTAGAATAAGTTTTGTTGTAGCTAAAATAGCCCCAAGTGCCTAACAATGGACTAGACAAATAGTAGGAATCAAAAAACTTGTTGAGTTGAATTGATTCACGTAATTCATTTCCTGGGGAGTCTGGTTTCAAGATTACATTTTTGCTCTTCTTTTATGTGCTTTTTCTATTTTATAATGTTACAAAGCATTTCCATTAATTGTTTAGAATATTCAACACACAGGTTATTGATTTAGGTTTTATTTCCTGACCAAATTGGAACACTTTGGACTGTAATATGGGCTGTACATCTGATATTAAGTTTCCTATTACAAAATTACGTTGTCCTCATGTTCTAAATAGGTTGGATATTTCACTATTTCTAACTGTCTTCTGAGAGGTCATGAATATTTTTAATCTGAGAAATTTACTTTGTAATTCCTAGTAAAAATCAAGAAAAAAGATTAATTTTTAATGTTTTAATATGATAGAGTGTTTTTTATTTTTTATTTTAAAAATATTTATTTATTAAATTGATTTGGGTGACATTGGTAAACATGAACATATAGGTTGCAGGTGTGGGTTTCTATTTTACAAAAATCTATATATTGTACCATTTGCCTCTCACCCAAAGTCAAATCTCCTCCTGCCACCTTAGGACCTCTTTCTCTCCCCTTCCACTTCCCTCTGGCAACCACCACACTGCTGTGTGTGTTCATGAGTTTCAGTTTTATATCCCACATATGAGTGAAACCATATGATTCTTAGCTTTTTCTGACTGATTTATTTCACTTAGCATAATGTTCTCAAGGTCCATCCATTTTGCTGCAAATGGCATTATTTCATCCTTTCTCATGGCTGAGTAGTATTCCATTGTGTATATGTACCACATCTTCTTTATCCAGTTCTCTATCACAGGACCCTTTGTTGTTTCCATGTCTTGACCACTGTGAATAATGCTGCAATGAATATAGAAATGCATATATCTTTGCAAATACATGATTTCGAGTATTTTGGGTATATACCCAGGAGAGGGATTGTTGGGTTGTATGGTAGCTGTATTCTTAATTTGTTGAGGAATCGCCAGACTGCTTGCTTGCTTGCTTTCTCTCTCTTGCTTTCTACTCTCTCTCTCTCTCTTTCTCTCTCTCTCTCTCTATCTTATAATATATTGTTATTGATTTCAGAGAGGGAGGGAGAGGGAGAGATAGAAACATTAACAATGATGAAAGGAATCATTGATTAGCTACCTTCTGCATGCCCCACACTGGGGATTGAACCTGCAACCCAGGCATGTGCCCTGACTGGGAATTGAACCATGACCTCCTGGTTCATAGGTTAACACTCAACCAGTGAGCCATGCCAGTCAGGCTCACCAGACTGCTTTCCATAGTGGTACCAGTGTACATTCTCACCAGCAGTGAATGAAGGTTCTCTTTTTTCCACAACCTCTCCAACACTTGTTATTGCTTGTCTTGTTGATAATGGCCACTCTAACAGGTGTAAGGTGGTATCTCATTGTAGTTTTGATTTGCATTTCCCTAATTCCCAGTGGGGTTGAATATCTTTTCATGTATCTACTGGCTGTTTGTATGTCTTCTTGGCAGAGAGGTGTGTTTTCAGTCCTCTGCCCACTTTTTGATTGTGTTGTTTGGTGTTGAGTTTTATGAGATTTTTATATATTTTGGGAATTAAACCTTTGTTGGTTTAATTCCCAAATATCATCTCCCATCTGGTTGGCTGCCTCTTTGTTTTGTTGTCAGTTTCTTTTGCTGTGCAGAAGCTTTTTAATTTGATATAGTCCCATTCATTTATTTTTGCCTTTACTGCCCTTGCCTTTGGGGTCAAGTTCATAAATGTTCTCTGTGACCCAGGTCCATAAGTTTGGTACCTATGTTTTATTCTATGTAACTTATTCTTTCGGGTCTTATATTTAGGTCTTTAATCCATTTTGAATTAATTTTTGCACATGGGACAAACTGGGACAAATTTTTGTCCAGTTTCATTCATTTGCATGTGCATTTCCAGTTTTCCCAGCACTATTTATTGAAGAAACTGTGTGTTTCTGTCTTTTTTGTGGAAAATTATCTGTCCATATACATATGGTTTTATAGCTGGGCTCTCTATTCTGTCCCATTGATCTGTGCATCTGTTTCTCTGCCAATAACATGCTTTTTTATTACCATAGCTCTGTAGTATAATTTGAAGTCAGGTAGCATGATACCTCCAGCTTTGTTCTATTTACTCAGGATTACTTTGGCTATTCAGGGTCTTTTATGGTTCTATACAAATCTGATGATTTCTGGATGTGAGGGCAATCTGGCTGCGGCATCTGTCACTCTATTGATCTCCATGGTTGATTCGGCTAATCTGGCTGACTAGGCGTCCCTCACCGATCCAGGTGCATCCCTCCTGAAGCATGCTCAGTTGAAGAGGATGACCTTTCCCCACTCAGGAGAGGACCAGTCTTCGGCCAAGGGTACATGAGTAGCTGCGCTCCCCTGCTGAAAACTCCAAACAAGCTCTCAAGGTCCAAATCTGATGATTTCTCATTCTATTTCTTTAAAAAATGACATTGGGATTTTGATTGGGATTTCATTAAATCTGCATATTGCTTTGGGTAATATGGCCATTTTAACTATGTTGAGTCTTTCAATCCATGAACATGGGATATTTTTCCATTTTGTTGTGTTTTTTTCAATTTCTTTTAATAATGCTTTGTAATTTTCAGTATATAGGTCTTTCATGTTCTTTGTTAAGTTTATTCCTAGGTATTTTATTCTTTTGGTTGCAATTGCAAAAGGAATTGTTTTGTTCATTTCTTTTTCTGAAGTTTTGTTGTTGGTATAAAGGAAGGCAATGGATTTTTGCACATTGATTTTTGTATCCTGCAACTGAACTGTATTTGTTTATTGTTTCTAATAGTTTTTTGTTGAAGTGTTTAGGGTTTCTATATACAGAATCACATCATCCACAAAAAGTGACAGATTGACATCTTCCTTCCCTACTTGGATACCTTTTATTTCTTTCTCTTGCCTTATTGTTTTAACTAGTATTTCCAGCACTATCTATATATATAAAAGGCTAATACATATGCCAAGTGTCTGGCCATCCGACCAGTTGCTATGATGTACATTGACCACCAAGGGGCAGACACTCAACTCAGGTGCTGCCATGATGCCCACTTGCGCACTGGCCATTTACAGAGAAATGGCACCACGGACCTGGTGCCCACAAAGCAACACTTGGATTCCCCCAAGTGGGACACAGGCCCCGCCACCACCCTGGAGTGATACCCCACCAAATCGCAGCTGACGCTGTCAAGACCCCATGGAGCAAAATGCAGCCCACAGCCCAGTCCAGTGCAGAAATGGTGGCTGTGGGCACTGGGTAATGACATCACATAGCAACGCTCGGCTTCCTCTCCCTAGCGACTAGCCTTCTTGGAGTTTCTTCAGCACAGGAACATGACTTGCTTTATAGCCAGGTGCAAACATCTTACACTTTAACCAAAGGTCTGTGAAGTGTTTTCCCATACCTCATCTCATTTGATCCTCACAGAAGTCCTGGAGTAGGAGACTCAGTAGAATCCTATTTTCTTATCATTAGCCAGAAAATGGAGATTTAGAAAGCTTAGGAACTTGACCTGAATGAAAAGAAGTAAGAAATGGTGGACCTTGAAAATGACTTCAGGTTTTCTCACTGCACAGAATATAGTCAAACACTGCTGCAGTTAAATATTTTACCCTTTGTTCTCCCTGCATGATCTATAATAATTATCTGCTTCATGTTGATATTTACTGCTGTGTTGCTGACAATTACCTGGAAGAGAAGATGGGTTGTTTCACTTGGCTGGAAAAAGTTTAGCTAAATCAAGAAGCAGGTCTAATTAAACAAGTTTATTCTATATATATAAAAGGCTAAGTTGACCCGCACATGCGCGATATATATAAAGCTCTTGCTGGTGCCAATCGCACATGTGTGTTTCAATCTGTCATTGTCGATTGTGAATTTGGTTGACACTTCTATTATAGAGAAAGGGCAAATAGCGATATTAAAGTATTTCTAATAAATTTCCTTTCAATGTGCATGAATTCATTCACTGGGCCACTAGAGTTGAATAAGAGTTGTGGGAGTGAACATCCTTGGAGGATCTTGGAGGAAAAGCTTTCAGTTTGTCACCATTGATTATGATATAAGCTAAGGGTTTATAATATATAGAGGCTCGGTACACAAATTCATGCATGCGTGGGGTCCATTGGCTTGGCCAGCAATCATGGCCAATTGGGGGAGAGTGTCAGCCAGTCAGGGAGGACTGTGGGAGGTTGGCCAGTTGAGGGAGGAACCGTGGGAGGTTGGCCAGTCAGGGAGAGGAACTGCAGGAGGTTGGCTGTGGGAGTGCACTAACCACCAGGGGGCAGCTCCTGCATTGAGTGTCTGCCCCTGGAGGTCAGTGCGCATCATAGCAACTGGTCGATTGGTCGACCAGTTGTTCAGTTTTTCAGTCATTTGGTCACTTAGGCTTTTATATATATAGATGGCCTTTATTATGTTGAGGTACTTTCCTTCTATTCCTATTTTATTGAGTGTTTTCATTATAAATGGATATTGTGTCTTATCAAATGCTTTTTCTGCATCTATTCATAAGATCATATGATTTTTATCCTTTCTTTTGTAAATGTGGTGTATTACATTGATTGATTTGCATATGTTGAACCATCCTTGTGCCCCTAGAATAAACGCCACTTGATCATGATGAATTATATTTTGGGTGTACTGTTGTATTCAATTTGCTAGTATTTTGTTTAAGATTTCTGCATCTGTATTCATCAGAGATATTTATGTGTAGGTTTTTTTTTGTGTGTGTTTGCCAGGTTTTGGTATCAGGGTTATATTGGCCTCATAGAATGTGTTAGAAAGTATTGTCTCTTCTTCAATTTTTTGGATGAGTTTGAGAAGGATAAGTTTTAAATCTTATTTGAACATTTGGTAGAATTCACTGGTGAAGCTGATAGGGGGACTTATAATCTAACTAGAGGCATGGTGTACAAAATTTGTGCACTGTGAGGCGGGGGGTGTCCCTCAGCCTGGCCTACACCCTCTCTCAGTCTGGGACCCCTCGGGGGATGTCTGCCTGTCGGATTAGGTCCAATCCCCCCATGGATTGAGTTTAAGCTGGCAGTCAGACATCCCTCTTGCAGTCCAGGGATCTCACAGTCCGGGACCCCTTGCTCCTTACTGCCTGCCTGCAGTGGAGGCAGGAGAGGCGCCCACCACCGCCGCTGTGCTCGCCAACTGTGAGCCCAGCTTCTGGCTGAGTGGCGCTCCTACTATGGGAGTACACTGACCACCAGGAGGCAGCGCCTGCATTGAGCATCTGCCCCCTGGTGGTCAATGCACATCATAGTGGACTGTTCCAGCATTCATTCCGCCGAGTGGTCAATTTGCATATTAGGGTTTTATTATATAGGATAGATAGAGCAACTGAATTAATCTAAAAAGTAATCATATTATTTTAAATCTTAGAATACATATACTTATGTACATAGGGGGTTAAATTTCTTATCCTACACTAGAGGCCTGATTCATGAAGATTCATGCAAGAATGGGCCTTTCTTCCCCTGGCTGCCGACACTGCCTTTGCTCTGGCCGGAGCTGCCTTTCTGCCTTCCCACGCTGCCCAGAGGCCCAGAGCGCCTGGGGCGGTGAGGAAGGCCTGAGTCGTTGCCATGGCAACGATGCAAGCATCCTTCCCCGCCCCCGGCCGCTCAACGCCTGTGTATGCAAATTAACCCACCATCTTTGTTGGGTTAATTTGCATACTCACTCCTGATTGGCTGGTGGGCATCATGAAGGTATGGCCAATTTGCATCTTTCTCTTTTATTAGTGTAGATAATAAAAGGCTAATATGCAAATTGTCCCCTAAGAAGTTTGACCAAGAGCCCGGGAATTTGATCGCTCACTATGATGTGCGCTGACCACCAGGGGGTGGTGTGCAACATGGTGGGTGACCAGCGGTGGTGGTGGGGCACTGAGGGAGGGAGGAAAGGAGGAGGCGAGGTGGCTGGAAGACGGGGAACCATGAGGTGGCGGCGCACAGGCCGCAAGGGAAGGAAGAAACAGTTAGTCGGGGAACTGATCAGCCCTGTTCACCAGCCAGGCCTAGAATTTCATGCATCGGGCCTCTAGTATATGAATAGGGAGTTAAGTTTTTCTTAAAGTTTCCTTTTCAAGGCCTGTGGGAAGCGATTGGGGAAGTGACTCAGCTGTGAATCCAGCAAGCAGAGCTGATAGGCATGGTCAGACTGACCCACCAGGAGTCAAAACATCATCTCAGCAAAATCATCTCAACAACATCATCTCATTGCCTGATGGCTAATTACAATAGCTGATGTCTGTGGACCCCCCCGGCCTGCATGTAGCTGCATCTTGTACCCCAACCCCCTTCCCACTTGTGCCCTAGCCTTGAAAAACCTGTTTACCTGAATACTTATCTTACAGGGGCCGTAAACCATGGACAACCCCCACAAGGGTAGCTGACTGCTGATGCCAGCTGGAGCCTTTGATTGTAGTCTCATCTCCCCCATACCACTGTCATAAGTGGGGGCTGCAAAAGCCCGAAAAAAGCCCAGGAACTGGGAACAAAGAACTTAATGCTCTTTGTAAGAGAAAGCCTGCTGCAATCAGTGCTCAGCTTTAGGAGCCAATTCCCTTGAGCCACAGCACTAGTACTTCTGCAATAAAGTGCATTTTCTGAATCTTCCGAGTGCCTGGTTGTATGTCTTTCTGCTGCCTGGAAATTTTGCCATAATTTTGCCATAACAAAGCCATCTGGTCCTGGCGGGGAGCGGGGGTTGATGGTTGTTTCAATTTCTTCACTGCTGAACCATATATTTAGGTTTTCCAATTCTTCATGATTTAGTCTAGGAAGGTTATATATTTCTAGTAACTTATTCATTACTTCTAGGTTATTGAATTTGGTGGTATAAAGGCTTTCATAATATTCTAGTACGGTCTTTTGTATATCTGTGATGTTTGTGGTGATTTCTCCTCTCTCATTTCTGATTTTGTTTATATGGGTGTTTCTCCTTATGTCCTTAGTGAGTCTAACCAGGGGTTTGTCAATTTTATTAATCTTTTCAAGGAACCAGCTCTTTGTTTCATTGATTTTTTTGGTAAAGTCTTTTTGTCCTCTATTTCATTTAATTTTGCTCTAATTTTTATTATTTCCTTTCTTCTGCTGACTTAGGGTTGCTTTTATTCTTCTTTTTCTAGTACTTTAAGATTTGATGTTAGGTTATTTACTTGGGATTTCTCTTGTTTCTTGAGATAGGCCTGTAATGGTATAAACTTTCCTCACATTACTGCTTTTGCTGCATCCCAGAGGTTTTGGTATGTTGTATTGTCATTCTCATTTGTTTCTATATATTTATTGATCTTATTTTTTTTTCTTTTTCTTTGACCCAGTCAGTTTTTAGTAGTATGTTGTTTAATCTCTATGTATTTGTGGGTTTCTTTTTTTCCTTTCTGCATTTGATTTCTAATTTTAAAGCATCATGGTCAGAGAATATACTTGGTATAATTTCAATCTTCTTGAACTTATTGATGCTAGTTTTGTGACCCCAAATATGATATATCCTTGAGAATGTTCCATGTGCAATGGAGAAGAATGTATCATCTGATATTCTGGGGTGAAAGGTTCTGTTAATGTCAATCATGTCCATTTGGTCTAGCGTTTCATTTAAGGCCAATAGTTCTTTATTGAATTTTTGGTTGATCTGTCTAGGGCTGTCAGTATTAAAATCTCCAACTATGATTGTGTTTTTATCTGTTTCTCCTTTAGTTTTGTGAGTGGTAGTTTTATATATTTCAGTGTTCCCTGGTTGGGTGCATATATATTAAGAAGGGTTATGTTTTCTTGATGTAGTGTTCCCTTTATCATTATAAAGTGTCCATCTCTGTCTCTTGTTATATTTGTTATCTTTAAATCTATCTTGTCAGATATAAGTATGGCTTTACCTGCTTTTTTGTGGATGATATTTGCTTGGAGAATCATTTTCCAAACCTTTTACTTCAACTTTACCTTTGTCTTTGCAGGTCAGATGTGTCTCTTGTAGGCAGCATGTAATTTATTTATTTATTTATTTATTTATTTATTTAAGTTTTGCCACTCTGCTACTCTGTGCCTCTTTTTTTTTAAAAAATATATTTTATTGATTTTTTACAGAGAAGAAGGGAGAGAGATAGAGAGTTAGAAACATCGATGACAGAGAAACATTGATTAGCTACCTCCTACACATCTCCTACTGGGGATGTGTCCGCAACCCAGGTACATGCCCTTGACTGGAATCAAACCTGGGACCTTTCAGTCCGCAGGCCGATGCTCTATCCACTGAGCCAAACCGGTTTCGGCAACTCTGTGCCTCTTTATTGGTGAATTCAGACCATTAACATTAAGGTAATTATTGATATGAGGATTTCCTATAGTCATTTTATCTTTTGTTTTCTGGTAGTTCTGTGCCTCCCTTGGTTCTTTTGCTTTATGTTTCTGTGAGTTGTTTTGTTTCTTTCCTCTTTCTTAAAGCTATATGTCCTGGTTTGGGGATTTTTTTGTTTGATTACCATTAGGTTTATTAAAAATGAATATATATCATAGTTTTTACCCTTTTGAGTGCACCTGATGTTCATCATCTTTTGCCAGTTCAGACTTTTCCCCATCCCCTTTTTTGTTTTTGTTGTCACAAATGATCCCTGTTTATGCTGTAAGATTTTGGTGATCTTACTTGTAGTTGTGACCTTATGTTCTTTGTTCCAGGTAGAATAACTTCCTGAGTGTTTTCTGCAGGGGAGGTTTTCTGGTGATAAAATCCCCCAGCTTCTGTATGTCTGGGGACATCTTCATTTTCCCTTCATATTTAAAGGATGATTTTGCTGGATATATTATGCGTGGCTGGTAATTTCATTCTTTCAGACATTTGAATATTTGGTTTCACTATCTTCTGGCTTGTAGAGTTTCTGCTGAGAAGTTGAATGAAATTCTGATGGCTTTTTCTCTATAGGTCATTTCCTTTTTTTCCCTGACTGCTTTGAGCATTCTTTCTTTGTCATTAATTTTTAACAGCTTCAATACAAACTGCCTTGGAGAGGGCCTCTTTGGATTGAGGTAACTAGGTGTTCCATTTGCTTTTTGGATTTAAGGATCTAGTTCTTTCCATAGATTTGGGAAGTTCTCACCCACTGCTTGTTTTATAGACTCTCTATTCCATGCTCCCATTCATCCTCTTCTGCAATGCCGTAATTCTAATATTTCTTTTTTCTGATGTAGTCAGATAGGTCTCATAGAACTCTTTGATTTTTCTTTATTCTCAGGTCTCTCTCTTCTTCTTTCTGCATAATTTCTTAATTCCTATATTCGATATCACTAGTTCTTTCCTCTGTCTCGATGGTTCTGTTTCCTATGCTCAGTAGTTCACTCTTAATCTTAATCGCATGATTCATTTCTAGGACTTCCAATTTTTATTTTTAAGTTTCAATCTCCTTGGTAAAGTACTTGTTTTGTTCATTGATTTGTTTACTGAATGCACTGAATTGCCTGTCCGTATTTTCTGGCATATCATTGAGTGTTTTCTGAATTTCAATCTTGAAATCTCTGTCATTTATATCATATTTCCACATGTTCCAGCCTGCTTTCTGGGTATTTATCATTTTCTTTCTGGTCATCATCGTTACTGTGGTTCTTCATGGTATTTGCTGTCCTACTTTGCTTATGCTTTTATCTCTGAAGAGGTCTTTCTATTATTTCCTGTAGATGGTGCTGAATTGCAAGATTTTACCTCTGTGGTCTCCCAGGCTTGAACCTCCAGGGCATCTATAAGACAACACAGCCCTGCTGCTTGGGGGTGGGTTTTTTTTTGCCCTCACCATAATGCTGACCCCTGACCTCATGGAGTCCTGTCCCAATTCCCCTCCTGGGGATCAGTCACAGAGGGAAATAGTGATTCTAGTGCAATAGCTCTTGATTTACAGATAATATGCTCCTGGACCCAACTCCAAGGGCCATGGGAGGTGAGTTTTGGGAGTCTAATTAGTAACATGGCTCTGTGGTTCTGCTTCTTTGTCTGAAACACCATGGCCCAGCCCCACACTGGGGAGCACATGGTGGAACCCCATGCTCTGTCAGGCATCTGCTGACTCAGACACTGTTCACTCTCATCACTTGCCACTCACCCTGCTAGGCTATCTCCATCACCTCCCTCCCCCCACAGCTCTCTGTTCCTCATGGCCAAAGGAAGTCCCTGCTACTGCCGGCTTTCTTCCCTCTCCTGGCCCAGTCGCGAGCTCCCAGCTGTAGGGCTGAGTCTTGTCTCCCAGTTTATTCCCAGTTGCCCAACTTCAGGTGTTTATTCCATGGGTCTCTCAGGCGTGCATCTGCACTGAGCAGGATGTCCTTTTTGAATTATAGATGGTTAACTTGTTGAAATTTCAGGGGGAGAGGAAAAGATGCACCCTTACACCACCATTTCTCTGATGTCACTCTCCTGATAGAGTTTAATATAATACTTCTTTATGGGAATTAAACACTCCAACATTTTTTAGACATTTATAATGTTTCTATGATCAATAGGAAGGCACTGGTTTTGTGTAATAATCTGCTGACATTTTCCTTTGGAGTTTATGTATTCAGTGTCCTTCACTCTGTCTGACACATAGTGGGTTTTCATTAAATGCTAGTGGAATAAGTACAAGCTTATATAGATGAACACTTTTATGTGTGCACACATTTTCTGTTTATTCTGCTTTATTCTATGATTTATGAGTTTATGGTGAATTTGAAGGGAAAAGAATATTCCAATATTCTCCAGTTGAGGTCCATGGGACATCAGTTTTATAAAAAGTTGATAAATATTACTTAAAAAATGTGGAAAGGTCCATGGGAAATAGTATGAGAAATTCCAAATTAAACAAAATTAAACAATGTTTTTTATAGTAGGACTTTATATGACTTTAATATGCTAACTTGCATAGGACTTCTCCAGTATAGTATGCAGTATCACCCAAATTTACTTAATAATATAGGGCTTTTGGTTTTAGGTGACAGACACATAACTGAGAATGGCTTGACTTAAAAATGGAATTGATCTGCTATGTGACTGAACTGTCCAGGAGTAGATTGGATCAGACATTCATGGCTACACAAGGTTCTCAAATGGAATCCATCTCTTCCTCTGCTTTCGTCTGGGGTAAGTTCATTATTGCATAGGATATCCCAGTGAGGAGATAGGCTGGCCACCACAAATTTAGTCATACATTCTACTACGTTAGCAACCCCAGCTCAATGACAGCAGCTCTTTCCTAATACTTCCAGGAAAATTCCACTCTTATATAAGCTTTTCCAAAGAAAAACCTTTTCTATTTTGCTTCTAAATGTATTTGCAGTTGCTAGAATAGTTTTTATTTTAAAGTTGGTATACAATAAATTGAGTCTCATTTACTTGGCTTGAGCCGCATTCCTGAACCAACTGTTGTGAACAGGAGGGTGTAATCCCTGGAATGGATCACATTTCCACTTCTGGAAGGGAGAAAGGGAAGGAAGGAAGGAAGGAAGGAAGGAAGGAAGGAAGGAAGGAAGGAAGGAAGGAAGGAAGGAAAGAAGGATGGAAGGAAGGGAGGGAGGGAGGAAGGAAGGAAGGAAGGGAGGGAAGGAGGGAGGGAGGAGGGAAGGGGGAAGGAGAAAGGGAAGGATTAAAAAATGTGCTAATATATTAATAGAAAGAGTTTTCTCCCATTATTTTACCGGTAGTCTTCTGGATATTGGATTATGCACAGATACTACATCTTAGTGTCAGGCCCAGAGGTGAATTTTATCCTACTTGTAAGCTAATCCATCATCCTGTTTTTATTTCATGGATGCTGGCAGAAAAGAGACTCTTTGTCAGAGATGATGGGCTTTATTACTCATGGTACAGCAAGTAGCATGAGCATTAGTATGTTTGTATCCATTTCCCTTGCTTCAGTCCCACGTGAGATGGAGCAGATGGTACCCACATGCAGAGGTTTTGCATCATACCTGAAAAACAATAATTTGGGAACTCACTACTTTTTATAGCAAGCAGTAAGCCTGTCCTTTGGGGAAATATCTTAACTCATCTTTCAAGGTTGCTCAATGCAAACATAGTCCTGATAAAGGCACTGTGTAGAGTACTCATGGCATTTCACTCCTGGCATGCCCAGCAAGATGTGTAGAAGCCTGAGAAATACATGAAGGACTGTCTCCCAACACTTACCTTGAAAATATTATTGTAATCCTACTTCAACCAGATGAGATGACCAGAAAGTTTTGCAGTTGTCAGGGCTTTGTAGCATTTCAGAAATTCTGTAGCAATTGCTCCTCTGTGAAACTATGCTCATACCAGGAGCATAAATTCAAATTCAGGAAAAGTGTACATATGCTTTGGGGACCTTGGGTTTATGGGGAAAAAAGATACGATATCTTTACCTTTTATGATGACAGAACATGATGTTTTTGGTATGAAAAGAGAATAAGTGAGCTAACTTGAGTTTTCGGGGAGAATACATAAGCTCTGCTTTCTTTTAATACATTTGATTTCCAATAGCAAGCAATTGCTCAGCATGCCCTGTGAAGAGTCTTCATGAAAATGAAGAGCACAAAAGGTCTTCAGTGTGCCCTGTTCTAAAGCTGGCCTCCATGGTGGTTTGACAGTTTATCAAAAGCCACATTAGTCCTCATAAATAGTGCTTGATTGTCAAAAGACAGCCCCCTTGTTCCAGCCTTGCAGTCTGAGCCATGCTTATTATTTTTCTTGACTTCTTGTACACAGGCTGCATGATTACCAAGTGGTCATGTGTAAACAGGAGGCTGTTTTGTGCTGATAAATGGATTCCCACTGTTGCACAGCCCCTAGGAGCCTGCATAAAAAAAAAGTTGAGATGCAGAACAGAACGCCGCATTTATTTTAACAGCAGGTGCTTATCATTGGTGACATTACCTGATACAGCTGATAATGTAAAGCATTATGACTTTGGAGCCAAATTTGGTTCATAAAGACATATAGGGAGATAAACTTAGGGCCTCATAGAAATTGTGAGCAATGCTTTGAATAGAATAATCTTATCTACATTCATCATGCAGCTAGCTCTCTCCCCCACTGAAATGAGACAAGGTAGATTCATGGCTCCCATTAATGCTAATAGTAGCTTCAGAAGTAAATCCCTTGTTCCTCCACAGGAGAGGACGGCTGCCCCGCTTGTTATAATTTGCACACAACTGTGTCAGTCTGAGCTAATTGGTGGGAATTTTGAATACAAGGAATTTGAAATTAACCTTTTTTAAATGGTGGCCAATACAATTGTTGACGATAGCAGCTGCTGGCTAAAAAGCAATTCCATTTCTCGGTGGAGTGCTGGTTCTGGTCAGCTGGTACTAAGCCTTCCCTGTCCTTGGGCCAGGTTATCTGCTCACACCCGTTTCTGCTTCTGGCACTAGCCTGTCAGGATATGCCTGGGTGGACTAGGAAGGAAGGCTGTGGCTAAGACATGCTGGCATGGGATTCACTGATGATGGACTGTGCCTCTGAGATAAAAAACAAATTTAGCTCTTTCTCTACTTTGTGAAGTCGAGTAAGTAGCTTAAGATCTTTGTATCCCATTTTAAACATTTATAATAACTCTTCTAATATTTTATCCACAGTGTTTATCCTAAAGATTAAATGAGACAACATAGTTACAACAATAAGGAGTAAAA
Source organism: Myotis lucifugus (assembly GCF_000147115.1). Taxonomy (NCBI): domain Eukaryota; kingdom Metazoa; phylum Chordata; class Mammalia; order Chiroptera; family Vespertilionidae; genus Myotis; species Myotis lucifugus. The sequence continues at coordinate 802,548 of NW_005871123.1, read as the reverse complement.
TTAAGGAGCTTGTAGAGGTTCCCACTTGATTTTACTGAGGCGATTACTTGCAAGAATCTGAACCTCCCAAGCCCTAATGTCTGCTAGGTCCAGCTTGCCTGAGGAAGAATGACTCTGCATAATAAAGAAGAGAAGGGTTTGATATTCCCAAGGAAGGATTTGGAAGGTTGGAGAGGAAAGAGAAGTTGAACCCAGAAAGGGAATGGCTGAATGAGCTTAGGGCAGTGATGGCGAACCTATGACACGCGTGTCAGAGGTGACACGCGAACTCATTTTTTTGGTTGATTTTTCTTTGTTAAATGGCATTTAAATATATAAAATGAATATCAAAAATATAAATCTTTGTTTTACTATGGTTGCAAATATCAAAAAATTTCTATATGTGACACGGCACCAGAGTTAAGTTAGGGTTTTTCAAAACGCTGACACGCCGAGCTTAAAAGGTTCGCCATCACTGGCTTCGGGTGTGATACACAGGGGTATCTGATAGGTGACCTTTGATATGTCCCTGTGGCACCTTTAATAAAATCCTCACTCTTCATCAGGGCATTTGCATAGGGAATAGTTTGGAGAACACACAGTCTTGGGGATGAGTATTGCAAACAGTTTAGCTCCAGAAGATACAAGATTTCCATGGTTAGAGGACATTAACATTGAAAGTTTCAGCTGGGGCTCCCAGAGAGATAAGAGATAAGACACTTTTAGTAAGATGCCAGACTAAAATGCAGCTTTTCAAAGAAAAGGAGAACAGGTAGAAAGGCTCTCAACTTGTAAGGATGGCAAAAGGAAGAAGTGGAGCAAAGATGTTGAAGTGAGCTTTCTACATCCGCAGCTGCTCCCTGGGCTCCTTAGGTGCCTGGGCCCTGCCTGCTGCAGTATCCTCTAGCTAGCGAGCTGTCTGAGGAGCAGGCCTTCCCTGTCAACTCCTAGATTCTGAGGAGTTGAGTCTGAGTGGGCTCTGCCAGTGTCTGACACACAGTTGAACACCGTGTGTCATGGCTCTGCAGCCCCCAGAGAGGCAGCTCGTGGCCAGGCTCTCGCCATGCCCTGCAGGACCTCAAGGTCATGGCAGGCAGCAAGTAAAAGCTCCAGCTGGACTCATGGACTTACACCCTTGCTCCCTGCTCTTCCTGCCATCGGCCCAGGCATCTGCCCAGCTCTGCTTACCCTCTGGGGGTGCCAACTCTACCTCTGACACAGATTGCCTCCCCGCAGGCTAAGGAGGGCATGGGCCCAGGAGCCAGGGAACCGCAGTTGCTTCAGTGGCCCAGGATCCATCCTCATGTTACTAGTGATGATGAGGGGAATGAAATTGGGAACTGTCTGCTAGAGACCGGAATAAATGTGTTGCTCCTTGGATTCTTAAAAAAAAAAAAAGTATATAAAGCCTGCCTGGAACAGCAACAGAGAGCAGCCAATTCAGAACTTTTTAATAAAAATTTTTATTTTATTGTTTAAGGTATTACAAATAATAGTACATATGTCTCCTCGCCCCCCCCCCCCCCCACTGACCTCACCCTGGTCTCCCCTACCTCCCAGCACTTGCCCTCGTCCCCCAGTGGCTTGCATCTGTTGGTTGGGCTTATAATTCAGAACTTTGGAATCTTATTTCCCTTAATTTTGTCCTCCTTATATGTCCTCCCACCCCCTGCTAATAGGGTGGGCACCTAAAGTTTGAAAGTGGGGAGGAGATGAGTGGAGAGAGAGCAGGCGTTGGCAATCCTTCCTTTCCATTGGTGTACCAGACTCAAACAAGGGAACACTGGGCAACTCTTACCTTGAACTGGGGTTAATATCTTGGTTTAGATAGTTTTATCATCTGCATGGAGACTGTGTTTGTGACTTAAATGGATGGTAGGATTGTGCATGATCTTACAATAAGCAGAAAAGCCATGGGGCCTGCAGTGTTTCTTAAGGCCTGATTCCTGGACCAGTAGCACCAGCATCTGCTGGAAACACATTACAATGTAAATTTTCAGGCTCCGCCCCAAACCTCCCACATCAGAAACTCCAGGAGGGCAGGGCCAGTCCTCCAGGAGATTGTGACAGGCAGGAAAGGTTGAGAACCCTGTGCTAGAGCAGGGAGGCAAGCACTGGCTTTATAGGTGCTTTTATCTTGCTAATGATTAGATGTAAGTAAAGGTGGGGAAAGGCAATACAGGCACATCTCATTTGCACTTTGCTTCATTGAGCTTCACAGATGTGTTTTTTACAAGTTGAAGGCAAGAAAGATTATATTTCACTTTTTTAGGGTGGTATGGAGCTGCACCTGCATTATCTCCGAGGTGTGCCTGTATACACTTCATGAATAACCATTTAGGGGTTATGTGAGGAAATGAAGCAATCATTTTGCATGATACAAATTGGGCTGTCAGACCATTTTTTTCCTGCTAGGACATCTTTTTGAACTTCCTGAGTGGTAAATATCCAGGTTGGGTTAGTCTGTGTAACAACTGCATCAACTTGACAGGACGCATAGCTTTGCTGAAACTGGGGCCACAAAGTCAAGAAGAAGCCCTCCCCCCCATACCCAGCTCATGATGGCTCCCTTAAACTGGTGTGTAGCACTTAGGCCCGAGCAGGATAACCATAAACAATATTATAGTTTGGCAAAGACATTCCACTAAATTAACATTTCCATATTGTGCATGGAGCAAATCTCAAGAAAAAAACAAATTTAAGAATAGAATCTAAATTTTTTTTTTCTAAATTGCAGAAAGTAAGGACTAGCTGCTAGTAAATATGTCAAAAAATATGAATACACGATGAACAGATTTCCAAGCCTGAACATTGTGCCAATTCCATGTCATTTGTTAAATAAAAATACATGGTGCTTCATAGAGGTGTTACGAGGTGACATAAATTATAATGGTTGTAAAAATGTGACAGGCAAAAACCAGTAATCCCAGGCCCTTAAAAAATAAGGTCCAGTGTAATATTAAAATAATTTAGAAATAAGTGTAAAATCAGAGATAAAGTCACTCAAGACAATAAAAAAAGCTATTCAGAATTACTAGTATTTTAAAGAATATTTTAAATATAAACAATGAGATAAACAATTGTAATGATGTTTTACATAGTGTTCAGAAGTTCTCTTATAGAATATTATAGTATAGTAATAAACATGAGATTAATTGTATTTGTTTCAATTTTCTTTAAAGACTTGAATTTTTAGAGATTTATTTATTCTTAAAGTGAAATTTTTTTTCAGAGGAACATTTTTTTTCTATTGCCTCTTTGGATCCAAATATGATTTGCATATGTGTGTGGGTCGGGGGGGTAGTGGTGTTAGGGTATGGATATCACTAATTAAAATTCACTTTGTAAAAAACTTCTCTGTGAAATATGAGTGTTACAGAAATATTCTCCTATTTTTCTTTATTATGGTCTTTTTCTCTAGCTGGGTTATAATCTCCATTTAGAATTTCTCATGTAATTTAGTGTGGTGCAATAAACACCATAAAGGCTCAATCAATCTTTTTAAAAAATATATATTTTATTGATTTTTTTTACAGAGAGGAAGGGAGTGGGATAGAGAGTTAGAAACATCAATGAGAGAGAAACATCGATCAGCTGCCTCCTGCACACTCCCCACTGGGGATGTGCCCGCAACCAAGGTACATGCCCTTGACTGGAATCGAACCCGAGACCCCTCAGTCTGCAGGCCAACGCTCTATCCACTGAGCCAAACTGGCCAGGGCTCAATCAATCTTTTTAAAAAATATATCATTATTTTGTATAAAAACTTTGAAATAGCCTAGAGGCTTTCTTTGGCCAGCTGTATATTTTATCTGTTCTCATATAAAAAAGTTCTAAAATACCCTCCCCTAAGAGTAGTATCAAAATATTATTCTTTGAGCTCTGTAACGCTCCATTATCAAACTTGTATCCAGTCATATGTATTGGGTTGAATGGATCCCATAAGATGTTAGGCTTATTGACAGCACAACCTTGCAGATCTAGTCAACTTCTGAAACTTAGTTGGCTTAACACTTTCTAGTTCCTCAACCAGGAGAAAAGGCATAACATCTCTCGGGATTATGGAGGAAATAAAGTCATATTGAGACTGGTAATAAAGCTCCTTGGTTTCTGCAAAGGAGAGATCTTATAGAACCATGTCATGGCTGCTTTTTCTAAGCTTATGAATTGAGGGGTTGACCTAGCAACAAGCTGAGTAGCAAAGCATGTGTTTTTTAGTCCCCATTTTCCTGCAAAAGCATATTTGTGATTGAACCACAGTGGAAAGCCTAATTAAATGTTACAGAGACTCTCAGAACTTTAAACCATTCTCTTTTTCCTTTTTTTGTGACAGCACAAACAAGTCTAATGTTCCCTTTTGCTGGCTGCAGATGTCCATTGTGAATGTACATGATGAGCGGTGGAGCCGAGGCTTCCACAGAGCCCATCTTTGGAGTAAAAATGAGGCGTTGCACATCCTGCAGGTGCCTTTGCGGAGGGAATCTTTTCACTCTGAGGACATTTAACGGATAAAATATACAGCTGGCCAAAGAAAGCCTCTAGGCTATTTCAAAGTTTTTATACAAAATAAAATGCTTCATAAAGTTTGCTTGAAAGTGGAATTTTGTAAATATGGTCATCTCCGTTCTCTCATTTTTATTCCAATAATTCCAGGCACTTTTCAAGTCTGTGGGCTCCCCCTGTGATGACTCAGCTGTATTCTCTTCCAAAAATGCCTGCGTTCTAAAATGATTCTCTCTTTCTAACTCCCTGCTAGAACACCAGTTCTTTCTGTCAGCACAGCTGACCACAGCAAGAGGAAAGCAACCAGATGGAATTAATTCCCGCTAAGATGAGAAAGTCTGCTAGCCTCAGAGGGGGTATTTGCTTCATAAAAGAGACTGCTTCAGAAGCTAAATTTATCTTTACTTTGCAGAATTTTGGAAATGAAGATCTTCAACTGCATGGAAGGGACTTATGTTTTTGTATTTTTTTTTCAGTATTTGGTGCCTAATATATATATAAAATCACCTTAAATGACCAGAAAAAGAAACAGATTGAATTATGACTGAATAGTTAACACATTTAAGGCAAAAGGCCTTAATTAGATATTGGCCACTCTTGCAAATGTTGAAAAGAATTGTCACAGAGGTACATTTTCACAAGGCCTAGTCTAACATAGTTCAGAGATGAGAGTCTTAGATAACAGAAGTTTTAGTAATCTTTCTTACTGGCAAGAAGATGCTATATTAAAACAGACCTTATTTACATTAAGCATTTGATTCATCTAATTAACTCTGTTCTATTTTCAAGTTTTCTAAGCAAACTTCTGGTTGCATTTAGTTTCCAGGTAATTCTGTCCACAGAGAAGGAATATACTGGTCACAGGGGCTTGAAGAACTCAGGACCCATAATAGTTATTTTTTTACATAAGTCAGGTGGGTTCAGAGAAACAGAAACACTGTGATTTTTTTCAGAGATTGTACCTTATGCAATGGTGGGAGATGGTTAAACAGTCTCTGTACGGCTGTTGTTTTTGCACCCTTTCTGGAGCTTAGAGTCTGCAGGAGAGTAAGTCAAGAACAGAAAATAGATGTGAAGTAGGGGAGAGCAAGGAAATACTGGAACCCATGGGCTAAGCTGGAGTCCACCAGGATGGACTGGAACCTGGGTCTCACACTGCCTCCAACTCTGATGGTGTGGGTGACCAGCAGAAGAAACGGATGCACTTTGTTACAGAGCCAAACACGCACCTGGGCCAGGAGACAGAGAACCTGAATGGCAACTGAGGGGAGATGAGCCCTATGTCAGTTGAGTATTAGCTGAAATATCAATGAGCTTGAGATGGAACAGCATCTGGTGCCCCTGAACCAACCTGAGGGTGAAAGCAATATGGCTGCTGCTTCAAATCGCCTTCCAAAACTCATGCAAAAAGCCTTTTTGGCCACTGCTGGAAAGAATTATGGGAAATGTAGTTCCAACTGAGCTAAATTGCCATGATATCCAATCCATTACGCAGAATAATGTATTGGCATTCTGGTTTTGTGTATCATCTTCATAAACTTGTTAATAAGAATCTGGCCCAGAGCGATGAATCTACTCTTGATGTCCTGACAAAAATAAGGGGCCTGGCTGAAGGCCAGAGCCTGGGGAGAAGTTTATCCCACAAAGCTAATGAGTGACACCCTGTGAGGCTTCTTATTAGACTGCCTACTCATCCCCCGGGCAGTGCAGAGGCAAGCTGTCATCAGTTTCCTACTGCTTGCCTGTAATCCTTTTTGCTTTCTTTCTTTCTTTTGTAAATTCCTATACCTGGAATGTCTCAAATCTCCACATCAGAGCTTACTGTGGACAGTGATTTTTCTTTGGTGTCCAGAAGACGGAAAGAGAATAATAGTTCTTCGGTCCCAACATTATCCTTCTCCTTGCTAATTATCAAAAGTTCTTTCGTTGTCTGTCCTACGCTCCTTTTTGTGTCAAACTTCTATAAGAACCAAAATATTCAAATATTATAGATATAGCTATATATGTATTGCTAGATACGTCAACCTACATTATCTTACTAGCTTTTCACAGCATCTTCAGAGTCTCTCCTATGAGGACATTGGTTCTAACTTCTAAATATCTATTTGGTGCTATTATAATGAAATTTAGTTTTAACCTAAATTCTTAATGAGATAGGTAAGTGTGATTGTATTTACAGGTTTATAGGACATCCCAGGTAGTGATTCCAAGAAGGGCATGGGGTTGGGGTGAGGAGAGAAGAGAGAATTGCAGTCACTCTTTGAAAAACCTCTTTTCCAAAAGTAGATTATCTAGAAAAAATGTGAATAACAATTTATTAAACTAGAAATCTCCAACATTCTTCAGCTTTAATATGCTAGTGGGTCTAGTAAATGATTAATTGTTAGCAAAATACTAGAAAGAAAATACTAATAAAGCAGCTTACTTTTGAAAGGGTGAGTTGTATCATTATAGGAGTTTTTTCTTCCTCATATGCAATTCCTTTGGCCCACAATTGTAAAAAAGTTCAGAGGAAAGAAATGAGCAGACCGTAAGTTAGAAGTAAGACTGCGGAGAGGACTGTGGATCTGCAGGGAGAGAAGGCAGGCGAAGCCCCTTGATGAAGGATCACAGAAGGCTTTTGTTCTGAGCTGAGCATTTGCCTTATTCAGGAGAAGCTGAAGCTCCCCGCTTAACTCAGGAACTTCTCCACCATGGATAGACGGGGGTGGAGTTGAATGGGGGGGGGGGGACTCTGGGTAAACTGGGAGTGGAGAGAAGAAATGAAAGAAGTGCAGCTGCCCATAGGACACCACTCAGAGACTCAGACTTGTGGAAGGAGGGCTTAGAACGACAGTGCATCAGTCAGTGAACACAATCGAATCACGTAGCAGTGCTCACATTTTCCCCAAATTGTTGTGTAGCATTGACTGTCTCTTTAAAAAGCCCCCTCCCTTCCCTACCTAGCTTTAGGTTTCTGGGATTTGGCAGCAAGATAGTCAAAACACAGAGTGTGAGATTTGGGGGAGAGGGAATAATTGAAAAGCTTACTTGCTTATTAGGCATAAATTATATCCTGGGATTGATGCCAGGGTGGTTTTGGAAGGGCCAATACAGATTGATCTCTGAAAAAAGCGAATTTATTATCAAACAGTCTTTGTTTGAAATCTTAACTAATGCGGGGCATGTCAGAGCCCTGCCAGTTAGGCAGCTCCAGTGAGCAGGTACAACAAGGTTGGGAGGTTGGATTCTGCTGATACTTGTTTGGCAGAGACACTGCCGTTTGGAATCTCCTGCTAATCAGAAGCTTGTCCAGACCATTTCTCACTATCATAGATCATCCTCCACTCAACTGTAATGCATATTACGGGGAAGAGCTACCCAAATGTAAAAGGTGCTGTCAAATTTGGTGGCGGACGTCTACCCCAGCAAGTGTCCTAAAACTGAATGTTTTTATATTGAATATTGTGCTGTAACCAGTGGGATAACTGTTGAATGGAAAATGTGACTCTGTTCTTGGAAGAAGAGCACAGTCCAAGATTATTTACCTGATCTTGGGAATAAAAAAGATTAAATTACAGCTACAAATACTGGAGAAAATATTTAATTAGTGTCTGTGGTTTAGATGAGTTAGAAAAATCCCAAGCAAGTGGTTAAATAGAAGAACTATTATTTATGAATGAGTTAGTCAATACCAATAAATATCTGTAGAACAATTTAAAACGTATAGTCATTTAATTTTCTTTACAACACTATGACATAGATATTATGATCTCTTCAGTTTATAAAAGAGGATTAAACCCATTTCACTAACTCAGGGGCTCTCAAATGGGGCAATTTACCCCCAGGGGACATTGGCAATGTCTAGAGACATGTCTAGTTAACATAATGGGGCGGGAGCAGAGGTTGGGAAAAGCTTGTACAATACACAGGACAGCCCCCTCAACAATGAGTTACCCAGACCATAATGTCAACACTCCTGAGAGTGAGAAGCCCTGCACTAAGGTAATGCTGTTTCGTGGTAGAAACAGGAATAACTAGAATGGTAGAAATGGAACTGGAATCCAAGTTCTATGAAGGCCCCCACCTTTCCCCCCAATGTTGTCCTCATTACAATATGCCCCATTCTCTTCCCACATGAGATGTGTTTAGAACAGGATAAATATTTGCAGGAAGCTCTAAAACATTTGTACTTTTGGGACTTCTATGGGGGTGAGGGTTCATCACAAATGCACAATTAATGTTAACTCTCTCCAACCTCTCTCCTCTTCCTGGAGGATAATGGGTGGGGCAGAAAGTTCCAAGCTACTAATCATGGATTAGTCTCTCTGATAACCTACTAGTCCCCCATCCTGGAGCCACCAGGAGCCCAACCGGAGTCACATTAGAACAAAAGATATGCCTATCACCCAGGAAATTCCAAGAGATTTAGGAGCTCTGTGTTAGAAACCAGAAACCAGACTCAAAGACCAAATATCACAATAAAAGATGTCCCTAATGCTCTTATTATTCAGGAAATTATAAAGGGTTTTAGGAGCTCTGTGTCAGGAACCAGGGGCAGAAACCAATATATATTTTCTCTATTATTTCACAGTGTCCTAAGCAAGTTTCATATTTGGCTTCTATCTGATCCTGTCCTAATCACTTTGGGAGAAAAATATTAGCACATTCTTATATGTAAAGCTATGTAACTCCTACAGTAATATATCTCAGCAATTAATCCATTCAGAAGAGTGGATCTTAAAATATGATCTGTGGACTCCTGCAGGTCGTTAAAACACTTTCAGGGAAATTTCAAGGTCAAAAATCTCTTCGTAACAATGCAAGGGTGTTGTCTTTTTCACTCTCATTCTCATACCAGTTTACAGTAGAGCTTTCCAGGGGCTACAGGAAGTGTGGTGACATCATTGCTCTGACAGCTAATGGGATGCATGCTGGTGCATTCTTGTGTTTCAAAAACTTCTCAGCTTTAGTTTCGGCTGGATATACCTCACATAAATAAAGTCTCATGGAGTCTCTGATAACTATTTTAAGAATGTGAGGTGACTCTAAGGCCAGAAAGCTTGACTTGAGAACTGTTAATGTGGGCCAGCTGCTTCTGAGACTTACCGGGATACCTCTCAAGATGAGGTTTCTCAGGTCCTTTTGTTTTCCTTTCTGCTGGTTTCTCTTTCCTTATTTCAGAATTCATAGGCACGAATCCCACAGGAAAAGGAAGGGGAAATCTTGTTAGAGTATTTATACCATTCAAAGACTTTTAGATCTAAAATCAAATGAGAGGAAATGGAATTTTTTTGTGTGTGGCAGAATCAGCCTTTTTCAACATTAATCTTTTGCATCCTTAATCAACTGTAAAAGAGGATGAGGAACTAACTAAATAGGCAATAGATATTTATGCCTAACTTATAGGAAGGCAAGAGGAATTCCAATCCTCCAACCAATTAGGGGCAGAGTAATTTTCCTACATCTCATTAAGAGTTGTGCAAATTCAACAAAGTGGTGAATCTGTTAACCCCAGGAAGAAGAATGCTGTCCAGGAAATATAACTCAAAATGGCCCAGTTTTAAGATACCGCTGCAGCGTGTGTGGCACATCTAGCTTTCCCGGAGCAGTCCAGAAAACTGTAGCTGAATTCCACTCCTGTTCACAGTGAAAAGATAAACAGAGCATTCGTGTAAAAAATGTATGCTCGAGGTATCTTTATTTAGAGAGGCCCACAAAATAGAATTTTTATGAATGATCGAGGTAATTAAGAATACCGGCTTACATTTTTTGAATAATTTAGATAATAGATCTCTGTTCTCCTTGGGAATAACTGTGACACTTTGTAGATGAAGGAGCAATAACATCACTTTGGAAGGTGATTTGTGCATAACAAACACACGGTACCAGGTAATGCCCGCCTCTAAGGAGTGCACTCAGTTTGCATCCCTCTATTTTATCTGCACAGAACCTGAAAGACCTGCTCTTTGCAATTGTGTTTTGAATTTAATTTTTGGCCAGTTCCTCACATTTTGTAAAAGGGAAAATGAAAACTATGTGGTCATATTATTGTATATTTTAAAAGTATATTTATTACAAAGTAACTAAAGTGAAGATATAGGAAATAGAAAACAATGATATTTCTTCTCTCTCTCTTTTTTCCTGTTGTGTTTAGAATGTTGAATTCAAAGAATTAATGTAGTAATTATATTCCAAATTTCTTGGGACACATTTACCATCAATTTTTGTAAAAACTAATTTTTGTTTGGTTTATTGTTGCTTCCCCCTTTATCCTTGACTCTATTTTCCACCCCCTCCTCTCACAGGCACCCACTCTGACAGGTGGATATGTACAAGTCCTTGCACTATGGATAGTGTTGTTTCACGTGGGAGGGGTTTTTAATTTACGTTGCTGGTATTATGTTTTAGAGCTCATTTATATCTAACTCTTTGTACTCAATACTGTGTTTTGAGAAATCTATCCATGTTTCAATAAACCATTTTAATTGTTTCTAACTGCTGCAAAGTATCCCACAGAATGCATCTGCCTCATTCTCATTATCTGTTTCATTAACGATGAGCACTAAACCCATACCCCCCTGATTAATTTCTTTGTCATTTAGTTCAGAATTTAAATTGCATAGAGCTACTAGGGATTTTTGTCTGTTTAATTTACTGCTGAATCCCCAGCACACATAGTAGGGGTCTGAGAAAAGTTTGTTAAGTCAATGAATTGACTCATTTGCATTTGGTTAACATGGATAATATACAGATAAATTAAAACTGCTTAGGTCTAAACTTTCTTAGGAAATTCTACCCTGACTTCCTAACACAGGTTAGGTTTTCTTATATACTCACTCTATCCTGGGCTTTTCTGTGGAGGCACCAATCACAGTTCTAATTGTAACCACCCACTTTCTCGATTGGCTTGTTCATTGCTAAGGCCCTGACCTTCTCTAGGCTTTCACGCTGTCGTTTGGCGAGCTCTGCCACAGTTCTCACTGGCATGTGATGCTTGCATTTGGGAAGACAGTGGTAGCAATAGAGGTGCTCTGAGGAGTGGGAGAATCTTAAAATCTCCATCAGCATCAGTCAGGAGCCCGGGCAAATCAATAATGAATCACTATGTAATTACCGCCTTAATGTAAGCTTTCCAGTCCTTTTCCCGGGGCCTGTTCTAACCCAGTTCTGTGCAGAAATTCTGGAAGAGCCTCTGACTGATACTCTGTTGACACTGTGGTTCCCCAGTGTCCTCAATGAGGCATAGTAGCGTGCGTTTGTCCATCCTTCAAACTACAATTTTAAGTCCTCTTTATTCTCTGAAGGCTGCTTGGACAGAAGGAATGTGGGTGAGAGAAAGGGTGAAAAGTGAGCACTATGTTCACAAGGAAGATGTTAGTGATGCTTTCAAATATTAAAATGATTAAAATACCAAGATACTAAGAAGACTGTATTTGAAAAGAATTACCAATTCAATTATTCTCAGTGTCCTTGCTTGCTGTAGAAAAATCTATGGATTTATGCGGTAGGAGAACCTGGTTCAATTTGCGGCTGGAGCCTAATCAATGCCATACGGTACTCAACAAGGCTGAATGTAATCTTCACTTCTCCCACTGAACTTTAATTTATTAAAAATAAATTCAAGATCTATATTTCCAAGCATCACCCACTAGTGCAGGGTTAATTATGTAACTTCAAAACATGCTAGCAATCTTCATAGATAAATTAGTAGCTGGCATAAAATCTAATGGGAGAAGAAATAGGCTCACAGGCTGACAATTTCTGGTAGTCAGGAGTACATGAAAAAGGCAATTTAAACATTCATTCTATAGTTTAAACACTAATTGGTTAGTAGTTTGACCACAGACATTGATATTGTTGATCTTATTAATTTCACGTTACCTCCACACATTAAAAATGCAGAGGAAAAGTAAATGTATAAAATAAAAATCAGACTGAAAATGTTCTGTTGTCTTGAAAGCTCAATTAGGATGAAATGCCAGTTTGTAGTGTGAGCTTTTTAGGAACTAGTTTTGCAGCAATCTGACATTCACTTTCAAGTAGGAATCATGTAGTATCCAACAGTAGTTTTTCACTTGGCTATCTTTTACATGTTATTGGATCTGTTCTCTCTCTCTCTCTCTCTCTCTCTCTCTTTCTCTCTCTCTCATCTATACTTGAGGGATAAGGTAGAAATGTACCCTAGACTGCTAATATTTAGAAACTGTGAGTGTGTATGTGTATAACTATTAAGCTATGTTATATTTAACATTTTAATGACGCTTTCTTATTTCTTCCTTTCTTTCTGAGCTATTTCATCTGAGGCCAACATTTAAGATCACTGTTTTCTTTTTTGAATTGCATTTATGTTCTTTGTGGAAAGGAAAAAGTTATATTTTTTGTGATCTGTTAGAAAGATTCAGGCTTCTTAGGATATGGTGAATCAAAAGAATTTTTCTGAGCCCAGGATTATAATGGGGAAGTGGAATCTATCTTTTGGGTAATAGCTCTGGGAGGAAACTGTTTACTCTGTGCTAATCTGCTTCACAGACCTCCTCCTCCCCAACCCCAGAGAACCCCTCCAGATCTTCTCATGCTTACTATACTGCCCCAGCCACACACACCTCCCAACTCACAAAGGTTTGTTATTTTCTAGCATTGTCCCCACTTCAAAACTCCATGTTATTATAAAGGTCAAGCTACCCCTTACCTTTACCATATCTACTCCTACTGCACTGAAAGTTCTATTAACTTGATTTTACCTGTAAAACATTTTAAACAATGTTTTTTTCTTAATCTGATAATTAAGAGAGAAAATATATTATTTACAAGTTGTGCTCTTTATGAAAATACATCTATTTTCTAAACTCCCATTTTTCATCACGAATATAGAGATGATCATTGTAAATTTAAGATCAATATCAGACCAGATAGTCAACCAACAGAAATTTTAAGAAATCTTTATTGAAAAGGGCTGTATCATGACTCACGGAAAATTCTGATTTACGTCTTTAAATACATTTTCAGACTCGGAATTTCAGAAATTTTTAAAGGAAATTGTATTTAAACATTGTATAGTCTAGTGGTTTTTTACATTTGGGAGGGACAGTAGGAACAAATCCTATTTCAAATAAATTCCTACCAGAGCGAGAAAGCAGAGTTGCCTCGGTGATGAAGGGTGCCCAGCCCACTCCCTTAGTTCTCCTCTATAGAACCCCAGAGCTTCATGAAACATCATTCTGAAACCAGTGTGTCCATTTCTGTTTTGACTCTTAAACTCATATTTCCTTTTGTCTAACAGCCCATTGCCACATTGTGGACTCCTCTGCAAAGGAGCTGAGCTCTGGTCTTCCCTGGATCTCAGGGCTAACTTCCCTAGGCTCCTTCCAAGGCCACCGTCACTGCATCTTCTTCACTTCCTGCTTCTGCGAGTTCTCAGAAAGCCCAACAAGCTGTCCACTAATAGCTCTGGAATCTGCCCGTACCCATTTCTTTAGCTACTGTCAGTATTCTAACCGGTCTTGCTGTTTCTGGCCTCTCCCCAATTCAAATGCTTCAGTCTCGGGGATAGTCTAATTTATCACAAGTAAGTAATAAATCTGAAGTCCTCAGTTTCCTTAACAGCAAATAAAACTGTCACACGCTGGCCATAAGACAAAGGATAATTGAGTGGATGAGCCTCTGTACTGCTACAAGACATTCTGAGTAAGATATTGGTCCTCCCTACAGTAAATCCCATCCCAAAGTGATCATTTAGCTTGCTGAACATTGTCATGAAGACACGGGTAGGTGAAAAAAGCAGTGATTGTAGAAGCATAGTTTCTGTTATGAACTGAAGTGTGCCCACATGCCCCCATTCATACATTGAAGGCCTAACACTTAGTACACCTCAGATTCTGACTATCTTAGGAGATAGGACCTTTGAAGACATAATTAAGGCTACATAAGGTCATATGGGTGGGCCTTAATCTGATATGACTGCTGTCCTTGTAAGAGGGAAAAACATGGATTGGCTGTCTCCTTCATGCCCCCTACTGGGGATAGAGCCTGGTGACCTCTTGGTGCATGGGACAACACTCAACCAGCTAAGCCACACTGTCCAGGCATAAATTAAACATTTTAAAAATAGGTAAGTACTCTTTGTATCCCAGGTTAAGATATCAAAGCAATGCCTCAAAGGGATGCTTAATTTCCACGTTTATTCTATTCTAGGTTTATAAAATACTAGAGGCCTGGTGCACAAAAATTTGTGCACTGGCGGGGGAGGGAGGGTGGGGGGGGTGTCCCTCAGCCCCACTTGTGCCCTCTCACAGTCTGGGACCCCTTGGGAGATAACCACCTGCTGGCTTAGGCCCGCTCCCTGGGTGGCAGATGGCAGGCCCGATCCCTCGGTGCCTGCCCCGCCTCCCCGGGTCGCGCACATGGCAGGGCCGATCCGGGGGTTGGGGTGCCACCCCAGGTTGCGCACACGGCAGAGCTGATTCGGGGGTTGGGGTGCCGCCCCAGGTCGGGTCGCACATGGACGCCCGCCACCCTGGGTCGCAGATAGCAGGCCCGGATGGAGGCGGGGCAGGCGGGATGGCGCTGTCCTGCCCTGCCTGCAGTATGCAAATTAGCCGCCACCTTTGTTGGCAGTTAATTTGCATATCGCACTGATTAGCCAATGGGAGGTGTAGCGAAGGTACAGTCAATTACCATGTTTGTCTATTATTAGATGGGTTTAGCACTCAAATACATCTTTGGGCTTAACAGTAAATCTTTAATTTTTGTTAGCATGCAGGTTATAAATATTTGGAAGCATTTCCATACTACTTATTTAAAATATTTTAATCTTGTCTAGTTCTCAATTTCTCACAGGCTTTATCATCATTAATCTATTATAACATATTTATGGAAAATTTAGCTGTCTCTCTCTCTCTTGTTTTGTTCTCCATAATCTATATTATTCTCTCCTCCCTGGAGCAGGTCAGAAGGCATATATCACTATAAATTTGCTCAGTTTTGCCATCAGTGTCTGAATTATAGCAGGATATATCTATATGTATAATTTTTTGAATATAAAAATATAATTTATTTCCTTCTTAATTTTCCTCAATTCCTTTTGAGTGTGGTTTCAATGGAATTACCTTAGCAACATTGCACTATTGCAGAAAAGAATATGCCCAGAATTAGCAACATAGACCATTCAGGAGCATCTGAATATGTTTGAAATATAGTAGTTCAATTGTCATAATATATAATGAGCATTGCACACAAAAGGGAAACAGTTTCTAAAGAGATTATGTCATTTTTGAAAACATAAAAAAAGAATAGTTGTCAAACTGTCACAAGGTTAATGACTTCATCTTAATAATTTTGATAAATGGCAAATATTTCACCAATGTTATAAAGACATGCAATAAATTTTAAAACACTTTACAATTGTTTTGCCTTTTCATCCCCGCCCCACCCCTGCCCCAAGGAAATCTAGTAGTGCCTCCTATTTCAAAAATATTTCTTTAAGATCATTTAGCTGATATTCCCTCATGTACAAAATATATCAATTGCATAGCTGACTAATGAATTGATCTAATTTTATCAGCAAAATTAAATATTCTCTCTTATCTAGTTAGGGGTTCTAAAGGTTCCTGTGTGAAAACCTCAGCGAATGAGTGTTCTGCATACTAGTTTGCTTTATTAGATGATTATTTTTAAGCTAATTCCTGCTTGGAGAGCCATATATTATTTCCTTTCTTAGAGAAAACCATTATGTTTAAGATACATGAGAAAGATATGAGAGATCCCCAAGTAGAAACATAGAGTTTTAAATTAGACATATGCTCTCAACAGAAAAACAAAAGCAACCCACTGTAGTGTAGGAAATCTTAATCTTTAAAGTTCTATTTATCACTTATTCCAATCCTATTGTTTGACAGAGAGCTCATTGGAGAGGCAGCCAAGACTAGGAGCCGGATCTGTCATTTTTGCCTGACTTTGTACTGTTCCAGTTTATCTGTAGGGCGTCTTTATGGTCAGACATTCTGGGGTCAGATATTTTCAGGGTGAATGGCCTGTTAACATCTTGTCCTGGTCTCATTTGCATGCAATGCGAAGTTGTAGAGCTTGGAGTTTTAATTCCTAATACACAAGCACTGATTGAAGATCGGGCTTCAAAAGGTAGCTCTAACAGCCATGGCCTTGGAAGGTTAGTGCTTCTCAGAGTAAGTGTTGATGCTTGGCAAGGTCCTAGGAAAATGTGATCTGGAGCCTTGTCCAAGTTTTAAGTGATTGTATTTCAGTTACAAAAAGATTTTCAGACATTTCTATGTGAAGGACAGGGAGGCTTGAAGTAATTTTGAGAGTTGGGAAATGACTACAATCTATTTGCAGGGTAGGACTAGCCAGTAATGGTTTGAATACGAATATAATTGAAAATTAACAATGTTGCTGAAATCCAGGTTTTTGTTTCTATTTGTGTTGGAAGTTTCAGGAGGAGGTTAACAGGTAAATGGGATCTGGAATTCAGGGGACTGTATTGGCCACTAAGCAAGCAGCTGTGTACCTTGGAAGTCACTTTACATCTCAGATGTTATCTCATTGTACATTAGGAAAACAAGAAATAACTAATTATTTTTGTTAATCTTTACCCGAGGATATATTTTTTGCCATTTATTTTCAGAGAGAGTGGAAGGGAGAGTGGGAAGAAGAGAGAGAGAGAGTGAGAGAGAGAGATTGGTTGCCTCCCACACACACCCCAACCATGGCCAAGGCTTGAACCTGCACCCCAGGTACATCGTGCCCTTGACTGGGAATGGAACCTGGGACCCTTCAGTGCTCGGGCTGACACCCTAACCAATGAGAACACTGGCCAGGGCAAAAAGTAACTAATCTTTAATGAATTTTTTCATTGCTCATGATAAATGCAGCAAATAGTTATTATGTGTCAGGCATCATTCTAAACTGCCTTTCATGTTTTAAACTATTTAACCTTCATAAAAACCCATGATGTCATTATTGTTATAAGCCCTACCCCACTTCCTAAATGAGGAAACTCCAGCAACATAGAGATCAGATCATTTGCCCCAAGTGTCACAATGGGTTGGGGAAGAGCCAAGATGCAAGCCCCAATGACCTAACCCCATAGCTTACGGTCTTAAACCCTACACCCTATGCGCTGGTTGTACTTAAGAAATAAAGAGAGGCTATTGGGACATTCTTGTAGTTGGTGGATCTCATGTAAATCAACCTTATGGCCAAAAGCACTTTGTTGTTCCTTACCAAGAAATCAGTTTGGAACTAAAATTTTTGATTTATGTTAATTGAACTCTTTTATGTTTTCAGTGCATGTTTATGCCCTGAATAGTCAAATGGCATCATTCCGATACCTTCATCTCCAGACAGGACTTCTCTCATATAATGGATTTATGTACCTCTCCATTTTTGAGCCTTTAGGAATCTTTTAAAGACCTATTCGGATTTAAAGACCAGTCCTCATCTGTCTTTCTGGTGATTCCTATACACAAAATCCCCTTCTAAAAATACCCCTACAAGAGTTTTTATTCTAGTTTTAAAAGGTCTATTTACTGACAGCAATTAGTATTCATGATGCCTTTCAGGATGGTAGAGAAGGGCATTTTCAACTTCTGCAAATATTCTCACTTTTCTAATTTCCCTCATGCATTTCAGTCTGCAGGTATTTGGTTCCAGGTTTACGGTTTGTATGCCTTTAAGCCACAGGATACAGTCCTGTGTGCATTGCTCATGTAAATGTCATGCTGCATGTAAAGTGACAAGAATTTCACCATACTTTGGCATGTGGTGAAGCGTTAATTAAGGGATATACATACAAATGAGTTGAGGGAAAACATTTTGCTGTCAGATAGTTTGGGAAATGACCATAATGAACATTGTTGGCATTTTTGTGACCTATAAATGCGATATAAAGCTTTACCCCAAAATATACTGAGGTCAGCAGCAGCAAAGCATTAACTAATGGGTAATTAAACTACTGGCAAAATGAATCATACTAAAGCTTCAGAAGAATAAATTACTATTTACTGATGTAGAATAGATTACATGATTATTGCAAGCCACAGCATATGAGAATGTAATATCATTCATAAAATACGGAATGAAATAGACCTATTTACTGCAAGTTATTATTTTGATGCACATTTGTTTTTAATTAGTGGAACAAATGTTAATGGCAAAAAGCTTGGATGCCCCGGCGAGAGAAGAGTATTTCTCTGTAGCAAGAGCTGGACTGGGAATTCAAAGCATTAACAATTATTTTGTATTTACTACAGCTTGCCTCCATATAAGAGTTTGTGCCCTTTGGAATGTTGTGACACTGTCTAATGCTCTTTAACTGTTCTTGTCAAAATTTTGGCGACTCTGATTTAAATGAAATATGTATAGGAGAACACCAGTGGGGAAATGATGAAACAGGCAGACTCTGTGGGGTTGGATAATACCTCCTCAGATGCAAGACTTTGCCTTGCAATTAAGTGTAAGCTCTTCCCTGGGGTAAGCATCATGTTTCTTAATCACCTCTGGGTCTCCAGCATTAGTAAATTTTCAAAAGTTTTCAAAAATTCAGAAACTGGAGAAATTTGAGTACCTGTTCCATCTTCCATGCATCTTCTCTTCCCTCTAATTTTCATCTCTGATATATTTTTTTAGGCTTCCTAATATAATGCTTTGGTTTCCGTGTCTATAGCCATCCAGACTCAGCAGATTAACCCCATGTATAGGTTTAGAACTGATCTTGAATTTTAAGATTGATGTAATAATGTGATAAAAACTTGTAACAAATACTTAAAAATTTACATGCTTTAAATTGAAACATGGTTATTGTGGTTCTACTTTCCGATGATCCATCCGATTTTGTTTTCAGTTTCTATCACCAGGTATTAAGGCCTTGAATACAGTTGTTCCAGTTGTCCAGATCACAGTCTTCAATGTCTGTTTCAAAGACATTTGTTGCTGGTAATAATACCCACCTTATTATGATTGGATCAGTTCCTTGCCTTATCTTTCTTGTCTAGACTGTGAACTCTCTAAGAGCAACAGATGCATGAGCTCTCTCTAACTGGGAAATATGGGTCAGAAACTTACCAAATCCATTTCTTATGTCTGGTCCACTTTGTAGATCTTCACATTTAGGTCAGACAATGAAACAGATTTTTTTTTAAAGCAACAAACTTCTTTTAATTTATTCATAAGTGGTCTGTAGCTACCATAAAAATCTAAACTACATAGCAATGGCAAGAATTTGGTGACAGACTTCAAAGAAACAGATATTGAAGGCTGGAAATATGTCAATTCATATAATGCACTGACAGCACAAGTTGAAAGATCTGCCATATTGGGAGGCAGACCATATGCCTGTTCAGCCAATGGGTCTATGGGAAGTGAATTAAAATAATGAACTGTTAGTGTATGTGGCTGGTATTAATTGATGTTGGCAAATATATAGGTAACCTCAGGAAAGACTTGACCAACCTGAAAGCACAAATAAATGGAAATAGAGAAAAATCCAGAAAAAAGGTCTTTGAAGAGTTGGAAAAGTTGACTGTTTCTAGCTCAGGTAAGATTTGGAGATAAGATTTGATACCAAATATGACTGAAAAAGCTGGTGAGACACAGAATTCTATTGAAAATAATCTTCCTTGCCCTAACTGGTTTGGCTCAGTGGATAGAGCATCAGCCTGCGGACTGAAAGGTCCCAGGTTCTATTCCAGCCAAGGGCATGTACCTTGGTTGTGGGCATATCCCCACTAGGAGGTGTGCAAGAGGCAGCTGATCGATGTTTCTCTCTCATCGATGTTTCTAACTCTCTATCCCTCTCTCTTCCTCTCTGTAAAAAAATCAATAAAATATATTTAAAAAAAGAAAAGAAAAAATAAGAAAAGAAAATAATCTTCCTAGCCAAATCTGGTAGCCTCAAGGAAGCAGCAATTAAGGTTGGATTGGCCTGTTGGCAGAAAAGCAAATTAACACATCTCATTTGGGAACTATATCCATGAAATGACTTTGAGTATGTTTGTTGTACTTCATACTAATTAGAATAAGAAAACAATATGCCAGGACTAGAATTCTCTTATTAAACTTTAAATCAACTATTGGAACGTCAGTTTTCAATGAGCAGAAAGTAGGTTTTGGAAGTTTTTCACTTCCAGGATGGGCAGAATTTCCAAAGTTTATTTTAAGTATGGCAATGGAGGATTTTGACATGGAAGAACCATGTCTTCAACTCAGAAGCCCAGGGATCAAAAGAACCATAGATGCAGATGTCCTTTCCAAAGCACAGAATCAGGTTTGTCCAGTAGAATTTTAGAATTGCTATATACCGATAACTGCTCTGTGGTTTCCAGTTTTTTCCCTTTTCTGAATGGGAAGGTTTATTGCAATTACATTATCTCTGTTCTACCACTAAGCAGACAATGTCAGAGGGAAGCCAATAATTTCTTTTTTTTTATTTGTTTTTTGTTGTTGTTGTTCATTAGTCACCAGACCATGAGAAGCAACAGGAGGCAAGTTGAAAAGGACTTTGCATCATCAAGAGTCCTTGAACTTTCAACTGATTGCAATAAATGCTTAGGACTGAGTTTTCCTTGGGTGTAGATGAGTTTGGGATAAAAAGCTAAAGAGATATTTCTTGACTATAAAGGAGAATTGTGGCGGAGATAATGGTATATGTTCACCAAACCTATCTCTTTTTCTTTTTGGGCATGTTGGTGGGCTAATTTTTCTAGCCAACTTGCAATAGATAAAGCTTTATGACTGGCTGCTGTTAAAGGAATATGGGCAGAAGTGTTATTTACAGCTGCTATTTCTACACCACAAAAATCACCCCTGAACAATTGTTTATTCTCTTCCTATTATAGGTCATCCTTTGAGTTTATGTGTTCAAGATGGTGGTATCATAAAATGGAAGGAGCCAAGATTGTGAAGCAGAGCCCTCCCAACCCCCATCACCATGTGATTAGATTATGGCATATGCAGTTGATAAGCTTTTATTAAATGACTGAAACTTTAAGTTTTTTTAGCCTACCCTAAATATTACACACAATATTTTCAACTTTTGTTTTTTTCACAATATATTGCTCTTGGATTTACTTTGTATTTTTTTAATACAAGCCTTTCCATTCTCTTTAATCTATGCTTTAACCAGTATGATAATCTATTTTTAATCTATTTTGGTTTCCTTAGATTGATTTCATAAATTACTAAATTGAATACTTGGCTCATTTATTTTATTCTTTTTTTTGTTCAAAGTAAGTAAAAACATTTAAAAGTATTAATTTTACTCTGAGTACATTTTACTCCAGTTCTCTGAGTACAGCTTTGGCTACATCCCATACATTTTGACATATTATTTTATTTTATCATGTTCTGTGCGTCATTATTTTACAAAGACTTTTCAATTTTTGAAATTTTATTCCTCATTAATACAAGAGTTTGGGAGAATGATTTTACATTTCCATGTGGTTAAGCTATTGGTTTTAAATAGTGCTCTTCTGCTCATAGCTGAGGAATTTTGATTAAGTTTCTTAACTTTTCTGAAATTCTCTTACCCCATGGTGTTGTTGAGGGTATTAAATGAGAAACTGCAGGCAAAATCATTAACACCATGTCTATTTAATCACAATAACTGAGTAAATAGAAGTGAATGCCATTAAATTTGCTTCTGTTGTAATATTCTAAAGATAGTAATTGTGCCTATGGAGGGAGAGTGGCCTTCGTGTTATCTATTGGTGTGTAACAAACCAATCCAAAACTTAGTGGCCTAAAATAACAATAACATTTATTTTGCTTACAAATTTAATAATAGCAGGCCTATTAGGGTAGCTCATTTCTGCTCCATTCAGCATCAGCTGGGGCATCTCAAAGTCAAAGGGCTGGAACCATCAGAAGATTCACTCATTCATGCATCTAGTGGCTAATTACTCTGACTGTTGATTTAGACCTTAGCTGGTGCTGTTGACCACAAAACCAACTAGTGGCTTCCTTATGTGACCTGAGCTTTCTCACAACGTTGTGGTTGAATTCCAAGGGTGACACAAAGAGAATAAGAGAGAAAGGGAGAGAAGTGGAAGCAGTATTGATTTTTCTAATCAATCCATGGAAATCATGCAGTTTCTCTTCTTCACTCTCTTCTTCTATGTTCTATTTGTTAAAAGCACATGCTAAGGAGGTCTATATTCAGGGAAGGAGCATCAACATAAGATTGTAAGACTACATCGGGTGAGATAATCATCTTTGGAACATGTATCTACCGCACTGGGTTTATCGTTAATTGTCATTTTCATTTATATCCCCTACTGTGATAGATGGTGAAAATTCAGTCAGTCTCTGATTTGAATATTGGGTCTAAGTCTTTATGATTATTATGTTTGTTATTATTATTTATGTTTATTATTATTTTATGTTTATCGTGATTATTTCTTCTGAATCTTCATAGATATTTTAATAGGAATATTAGAAAAGCTGGATATAACACTGTTCATTACTTGGACCGTATGATGACAGGGACCATACTGGATCACTTTTGAACCTTTACCCTGATGCTAAAATACAGATCTCATCGGGAAATATCACCAAATCAATGTGACCTAAATTTGGTGAAATAATGAAGATATACTTCCTTGTGGGTAATAATTCCTTTCCCATTTTAATTTAGCAGCCTGCCACTGCTTTGTTCATGGCTATAACTTTTAAGGATGGTAGAATCTGGGCCCTGGGCTGGAAATGTCGTGGAGGTTGGAGTAGTGATCTATGCTTTGAGCAGCCAAATCTAAATCAACCTTTGAAATATTACTGGGGTTGGCAAGCTGCAGCCTGGACCAAGGACATTGCTGCAAGCCAAAAACTTTTGGAACAGTAGATAAAGCTCTGACATTCACACCAGCTGTGACTTTGATTAAGTCACTCTTCTTGCTTTTCTGGATATTTGCCTTCCCCTTCTGGCCAGACCCCCTTACACGCCTTCAGAACAGGAGAGACAGAGAGGGCTGATGAAATAAGTTCTTGCTCACTAGCTTTATTAACAACTAAGTAGCATTACACGATGAGTTGTCAGAGTCTAGATCACCTGTAGAATCTGGAGCATGTTCAACCCAACAAGAAAAGCCCAGTAAAGAAGCTCTTTAACAGCATGAGGTTAGAACCATATTTGCTAATAATGATAGTTAATATTTGTTGGATATGTAGTATAGTCCAGGTTCTATGCTAAACATTTTACATTTATTACAAGTGATTTTCTTAAACAGGTGAAAAGATGGATGTTTTATTACCCTCATTTTAGGGGTATGGAAACTGAGGCTCAACAAATTAAACAACTTATTCAAGTTCACCCAGCTGAGTGACCAAGAAGAAATTCAAACTAGAGTCTTTCTTATTCCAAAGTCTAGACTTGAAAACACTTCATTATACAGTACTGCAGATATGCTGGAGATCTGGTTCAACTCCACTGTTTTTATGATGAAGTCATTTAGGCCCAGAGGCAGTATGACCTTCCTAGGGTCACAAATCTAATTAATCATTTAGTCAGACCTCTAGGTACCGTGTTGAAATACTTTGTGGTTCTCCTCACACCATAACACTCTTTAGATTTTTAACTCCACTTACAGTAGTTATATCCCTAATAAGGAGCTACATCCCTAATAAATTTCCAGTCCATAATCTAGATAATTAAATATTAGAGATATATTTCTGAATTTATGTTTTGTCAATACTTGAGTTCTTATAAAATTATTGCTTAGTAAAAAAATATAACAAATAATGGCAACACCTCTGCTTGTCTATTTCACAGAGATATCTTCAATATCGATGAAATACAGTCTGCAAAGTAAACAGTATGAAACACTAAACATTATTTAGATAAACTACTAGATGCCCATGTCACTGCTGTGTTTGTGACTGAGATCATTTCTGGCTACCAGCTACCACAGTGCAAAAATCCAACAACCACAAAACACTCCCTCCCACTTACCCAAAGTGGTTCTTCCTTTTCTGGTTAAGCAGTTAGAGTAGCGTAGAGTGTTGTGGTTGTTGGATTTCTATACTGAGGGTAGCAGAGAGCAAAGAAATGATCGTTGTCACAAATTCAGCAATAGAACAAGCTTTACCGGCATCCTATAGCTACATCAAAGTGCTATAGGAAATAATTAAATCTTGCATTTCCCCAAGGTTTAACCAAAAGCCCATTACTACATAATGAAAATTACCGGGATAAAGCCTAAGACACTGCCATCTGCCGGTTTCCATCTAATAATAAAATAGATATATAAATCCTTTCCCATCTCACCCCAGCTTCTTGTTGACTATGGAAAGCTGGCTTCAATACATTGCTCCTGTATGTAAGCTCTATATGTAAGAGAAAATTTTAAAAAGTAGCTGGTTGTTTCTTAGTAAGTTCCCCAAGATTTTTTCAGACTTGAAATAATTATATGCACTTAATCTGGGGAGTGTTTTTAGAATAGGGAAGGAAATGTGGTTCCCCAACTTCATTAGAACAGTATCATGTCCTCTCGTACATGATTTTCCCAGATCAGTTTCATAGGCTGTTAGTCTTGGTCCATGTCCTTTTTCTAGTACACCTGAGAATTTCTTTAATTCAAGGCACTTGTATGAACACTTTTCTGAGAAAATAACATTAGTGCTTATTAACATGAAAGAACTGATAACAGTAACTCAGTGGTTGGTATATAACCATGACTTCTCCTAAGAAAGCAAACTCCAGATTTTCAGTGGCCAAAACACTGCCCAGGAGGACCGGCTGGTGGTGTGGGCATCATCCTTGATGTTCTTACATCAATTCCAAGCATACTTGCCCATCATGTTAGTGATGAGAGCCAAGTTGAACCATTTACTTTGTTCTCATTGTTTTGACAGTTCGGAAATCTGTACAGTGCTTGCCAAATACCCATTTGCTTTGAGAAGAGGAAAGAAAAAAATCATGCCTTTTTCTTTCAGTCACCCTTCCTGTCTTTATAAAAAACAATTGTTTTTCTTAGTCACTTTTTTTTTCTCTTTCTTGTACAGCATAAGTGTTCTTTTCTTCAGCTTTTTTTTCCCCTCTACCTGACAGTCATTTCTTGTCTCATTTTGGCTATTTCTTTCCATCTCATTGTCAAACTGTCTCTCATGCTCTTGCATAATCAGTTCTGGACTTGTTTGATTATATCTATTTGCAGTTACTTCAAATATCCAATTTTGAACTTTCATTTCAGCTATGAATTAAGCAACATTAAATTAATTTCAACTATTGAAAATTCAGTCATAAATATAGGTAATGCTTTTTAAAAAATATGTTTTTATTGATTTTAGAGAGAGAGGAAGGGTGAGGGATAGAGAGATAGAAACATCGATGAGAGAGAAACATCTGTCAGCTGCCTCCTGCATGCCCCCTACAGATGATAGAGCCTGAAACCTGGGCACGTGCCCTGACCAGGAATAGATCTGGGACCTCTTGGTTCATGGGTCAATGTTAAACCACTGAGCCACACCGGCTGGGCAGTAATGCATTCTTAATCTACATTCGCCTGTGTATTTAAACTACTTCTTAGAGGCCTGGCAATTTTGGAAGATTCATTAACCATCTCAGGTCTATAAGGCTAGTAGGGGGCTTCTTCTTATTGTTACCTTAAGTATTATAAAAATTAGATATTTTTGAATTCATGGCGATTTTAAAGATCTACATATCAGTCAAAGTAAAAAAATGTTAAAGAGACAAATGTTAAAGGTAGCTACTCTCTACCTTTGCCTAAAATATAACCCTTTATAAAATCTGAAAGTGGTGGTTGTATTTATTTTATGACAAAAGAAATCTGAGAAGATGAGTTAGGCATTGTCCTACAAATGGTTAGTTGGAAAAGCAAGCTTCTCAAATCCCAAGTTGGGAAAGGTCCGGACTATGGAAGCAAAGGGTGAAATGTGAGGAGAGATGGGTATTTCCTACTGGCTGGGTTTGATAGGCTTTCATTTTTAGAGTTCCTATAACCTCATATTTATTTTTCCCCCATTGGAGCCCAGGCCTCTGGCCCCTGGAAATGGATGGGAAGTGCCATTCGAAGCTGAAATTCTGAATCCCCTTTTCACAGGAATAGTTCAGTATGGCAGTTCACTTTTACAAAATTTTCAGGACAGGATTTGCTTCAGCGGCTTTAGCTATCTGATTGTCTCCAGGGAAAATGCAAACTGTGTCCTAAATAAATAACTTGCAACCTGAACTCTTAGAACATAGTCCATGTGGAAGCTAGAGGGTGCCTTTATGCTCAGAAATATCAAAGAAATCCTTGTTGGCTTCTCGGCAAGCTCTCTGGAAAATCATAACACTTTGTAGAAACCCAAGCAGAAGTCAGCAGGAAGCCCGAAGGCACGCATTGTTGAACTTTTGAACCTGAAACAGCATCCGTTTTCCGAGTTCTGTTTGTTGACTTCTCTTTGATCTCATCTTATTAGAAAGATAATACCCTAACGCTTTAGCATATTTAAAATAAACTGCTTCTATAATCCTCCAGGGAGCTCAGCTTAACGTTAGCCTTTTCCAATCTCTGAAGCTCTTTACCGCAGTGTGTACTCACCTTCGTGGAAATTAGGTAGTTCTCACTAACAGGGAGTTTACTTTTCGGAATACACTCTTGAGAGTGATATTTATATTTACTTTCATCATTTGAACATGTACCTTTTCCTAATTGTGTGATTACCTTTGAAAGGTTAGTAATAAAGCTAAAAGGACCAAAAGGAGTAGGAACCCTATCTATGGTGATGGTGGTGGTGAAGGCTGCCTTTGGCTATTTTGCAATTTGGACAGGCCCTTACATTCAGAATGGGTCTCAAATTTACAACACTTTCTATAATCTCAAAGCAGGAAAGAATATGCAGCTACATACATAAAATAAAGGATAGAAAGATGATCATTTTGCACTTCAAACTTGTGTTTGTTACTGAACAATCTCAAAGCAGCATACTATCAACTGATATTTATTTCAAAATACTCATCCTTTAATTGTCTTGCAAATAGCAACATATGTAGCATTGTATTATTTATTTTAAAAGCCCATGGACACAGACAATGATGTGGTGAAGGCCTGGGGTGGAGCAGGAGCTAGCTGGATGGGGGGACAAAGGCAGGAAAATGGGGAACATCTGTAATACTCTGAAAAATAAAAGTAAATTAAAAAAACAAAATAAACAAAAGCATATTTTAATGTAAATATTGAAAACCAAATTGCAGTAGTGGATAGTATTAGTAGCATTTCTGTAACTCATTTTTCCCCTCACACTTCCAGATATCGCCCAGATTTTCTTCGGTTCAATTCATTGCACCTCTGCCCACTCCACCCTCAATCCAGGAATGGCTGCAGTTGGCCTGAATGAGTCAGCATGATTCATTCTTTTTTAAAAAACAACAACAACATATATTTTTATTGATTTCAGAGAGAAAAGGAGAGGGGAAGAGAGAGATAGAGACATCAATGATGGGAGAGAATCATTGATCGGCTGCTTCTTGCATTACCCGCCCCCTTTCCGCCCCCACTTCCGCCATCAAGCTTGCAACCCCAGGCACGTGCCCTTGACCGGAATCAAATCCATGGTCTGCAGGCCAATGTTCCATCCACTGAACCAAAACAGCTAGGGCAGCATGATTCATTCGTGTAGTCATAGTCACTGGTACAGGGATAGACAAGACTTCTGTGGTCCATGTTGATTGAGTTCCAGGACTCTTCCTGGAAGAGCTGTTAGATTCCTTCTCCTAAGAGATGTGAAATACTTGAAAGCCTGAGCTGAGAAGAGTTGCCCAATTCAGGAATGTGTAAGGGTCTAAGAGTTTGTGATACTGAGGGCTTAGTATCACTGCCCTCTGCTTTACATTCTTAGTTTGATTCCCCAAAAATGGTGTGAAATGCAGAACAATGTTAGCTGAATAGGATGTGACCGTGATGTAAAAATCTATTGTGCATTTTAATCCTTTTGAGGCGTCCACCCTAAGTATAAGTTAACTCTAAACCAGTGTTTCTCAAACAGGCCCATTTTACCACTAGAATCTAGAGTCTAGATGACATTTGGCAATGTTTGGAGCCATTTTTTTGTTTTGTTATTAAAACTGCAGGAGAGATACTTCTGGCATCTAAGCGGGAGAGGCCAGGAAAGGTATTAAACATCCTACAGTGTTCTAGGTGGCCCCCACAATAAAGACTTATCCAGCCTAGAATGTTAATAGTGGCAAGTTTGACCAACCCTGCTGTAACCATGCAAAGTAGCAAATGAAATTGATGGTCTAGCTGTTGCCCTTTCACTCTTGTTCAGTCTTTTATTTTCTGTCTCTTAAGTGTACTGGATAAGCTGGGTTATTTATGATTATTTCAGAACTTCCTGGTTTAGGTTTGATTTTTCTTTGTTATGGGAAAAAGTGGATAATTCTAAAAATGGACATAATTTGTTCTATGTTACAATTAGGCAATTAACAAAAATAATCTCTAAGCAAGGGTGACTGTATTATCCTTAGCTGCTTCTCTCCCTTTCTTTTAACCAAGTTTCTAAACAACGAGTGCTTATGAGACATTATTCATTTTTTGGTTTGTTTCATTTTTTGAAAGATTCAAAGTTGTGTAAGATTTTCTTTTTGCTTTCTAGGAACTCAAAATCTAATTGTTCACATGGGAAAACATTCAGATTTCTTTAGTACAAGGGAGTGCCTGTATCTACAATAATGACTTCACCAGAATCCTATCCAAATGTACACTAAAGAGGATACACTTGGAATCCAGGTGCAATTTACAGTTTACTTACTCCCAGGGTAAATGCTGCTGGGCAAAGATGGCTACTGTAAAGGGTCACTCCCAGCTGGTCCCTTTCCTCTGGTGACATCTCTAAGACAGCCGACTTCTTGTGTGCTTTTAGGGGCTTAGAGGCAGCTGGCTGGGGGGAGGCTGCCAGCTTTAATCATTCACCTTCCCCTGTGCAAAGACAGCGAGGAGAAAAAGCAGCTGAACAAGGCTGAGAGGGCATGAAATTGCGTTAAGCAACACTCATGACAATGACTGGATTTGCTATTTTAGAGTAAGTGACTAAATGTTTTTTTTGCAATTGTAATTTTCCTGTGCTGTTAAGTGTAAAGGTGACCGCTCTGTGGTGGGCTCTCAGCAGTTTGTACTCGACAGCTAATCAGGTTGATTCATTTGGTGAGGTGGGCAGTAAGCACAGTTATAAAGCAACATTGAGTTCCTACCTCACTGAGATATAAGACCACATTTTTTTTTTCGTTCTTCTTTTTGAAGGAAAGAAATTGCTGTGCAGACATTTTAGGAAACGTTGGGAAGACACGGAATTTTATATTTGTAGTAGGAAATATAATCATCCATGGAGAAAACCAGTTCCCTTATTGAGTTTGCTAGCAGCCTTTTAATAAATGATTTAGGCTGCTATCACCAATGGGAGTCAGAGATTTGGTACAGACCATCCTGAGTTTATTCTAGCCCAATCCCAGTGCTGGTGGAGTGTGAAATGCATGTTTACCTCTTGCTAATTGCATCAGAGCTGACCAGGGGCCAGTCAGCAATGGCTCAGTATTACCAACTTTCCCCACAGGATGGCATCCATCAGTTAAAAACAAAATTTGCAGTATTAGCAAAACTCACAAAAATAGAGGTGGATTAAATTTTCTATTAGCTTTGCAATGTTTAGGGTTTATTTT
>NW_005871123.1:731581-772222 GCF_000147115.1 Myotis lucifugus | reverse complement strand
TAAAGAGAGAGAATGTCAATTGCACATATTAAAGGAAGTGATTATTAAAAGCACATGGGGTAGCTGGGGGTGGGGGTGGGTGGGTGGAAATGGGCTATGGACACTAAGAAGGTCCCTCAGGAACTCCTTGGCATCTCCTCAGAACCCATGTCTCCTACTCGTTGTCAGATGCTTTTCCACTGCATGAGGCTTTCTTGAACCTTTCAAAGCCCCGTGCGGTGAATAGCTGCTGCATTCCCTGGAGATGATCTCCCGTTGTCCACCTGTGAGGCTCCTTCTGTGAGCCTGCTGTCCTTTTATCCATTGTGTCTCACAGGCCTTTGATGGCTAAACTGTCAAGCACACTTCCCCATCACTTTGGAAAAAACACCCAAGTCTTCCTGGAGGAATTATTTCCTCGTGAGGGAAAGCCAAGTTACAGTTCATTTTTTTCTGCTGCCAACTGCCAATTTTATTTCAGTTACCAAATGCCTTGGAGTTCAATTTTTGTTTGTGGGCAAAGGTGCTTTTCTACATGATCACCCGCATTAGGGGATCTCGTGGAAAGCTGATGAGGCAAGGGTGTTGTGTTCTCCAGCTCACAGAGCTCTCGCCAATGCAGCCATTTCATTAAAAAAAGTGCAAAACAAACAAAAAGAACAAAAGCCACTAATTATAACACCTTGGTGTCTGAAGATGCCCCAGTTGCTGATACAGCAGGCTGCCTCTGGCTTATGAAATAAGAATATTTTAAGGGAACTTGTTTAAAGTACTGGAAACTGTAACCCATCTATGGAAATGCCAATTCATCCTGGTCCTGAAAACCTGTATTTTAATCTTTTCCTCCCAAACCATATGCCTTTGATAGGCAGAGGTCAAGTGAATCCTATACCAACCAGCATGGGAATCCTCCTCCCTCTCTCTATCTGGAAAATCATTAATTCTTGAAGAGTCCTGAAGAATAATGGTGATACAATTGTAATTTAACTTTCTATTTCTTGGTTGAAAGTGTAAAATCTTTCTATACATGGTTGTGTGTCTTATTTGTGCATTTTCGTACTGGATAAAGAAACCTGTGAATACAATGTGTTATAAATCACTTTGGAGGTCAGTGTTGTAGGATGTAAGGAAATTATAGCATTATTATGATGTACATATTGCAAAAGCGGAGAAACCTCAAATCCTTTGAGCCACCAACATTTGCTGTATTGAAAAAGCAGAATTTCACACCAGCATTTTGAAAACAGGCCTAGGTACATGTGGGCATGTTCATGGCAGCTCTTAGGTTGATTATTTGCAGAGTAAAATCTCCTTGGGCCATGTCAGCAACAACTTCATCTTTCCAAGTTCAAGTTATGGTTCTTTGATGACATTCTGTTAGACAAAGAAGACAGAAAAAAAAAATCCCAGTCTTTTTTCTTTACCTTTTTCTCTGATATTATCAATATGCAAAACCGAAGGCACAGAAAGGCCCCTTACATCTTTGTTAGTAAACAAACAGATCAGGTACAAGTCTATTCTTTTTACAAGAAGGTGTGCTCTTTCTCCTCTTCTCCCCTGACTTTCTCTCCTCCAACTTGACAAGCTGGTAGCAGAGGCCAATGAAAACATCCGAGTCTCTTTCAGGGTGAGAGCATTTGTTTGGCAATTGTGCGGCTGGCATTCCTGCCCTGGGGTGTCAAGTCCTTCGGTGGGAAAGGATGCCTCAGTCTTGAGTTGCTCAGCCATGCTTTCCCGTGAGAGCAGCTCTGACCAGCAAGCGGCCCAATTAGAAACTGAAGAAAGCATTTCACCCTGGGGACACCAGCTAATGTTACCGACTTTGGCTTTATTAGATTGACAGGGCAGCAAGGAGAGGTGGTAGTGGCTGACAGGACATGGAGACCGGGTTCATGTTTCCTCAAGAAGCAAGAAATGACTTTTTTTTTTTTTTGACAAGTTGTTGATCTTGAAAAATCTCATTCACAGATTATTTTTTGGATTTTGTTGTTAACATTTAAATTATTTTGAGAGACATTACCCACATTTAATATCCTATAATATTTAAGGTGCCTCCAAAATTTACTTCCCAACCTATGCATTCAGGTAGGGCATTTAAATAGTTTTATTTTGGGTTTACTCGCTCACAGCCCCAGGCCTTTGACCCTCTGCAAATGTCTTTGATGATTTTTTGTTCTCAGGAGGTACTTTACACATGCTCACCAACATGTTTCCTTATAGCTGGGCATCAGGGTGCCCACCTTTTCTACAGAGCCTTTCTCTTCCTGTCAGACATTACTATTAACCTTGTCAGTTTTCAAACTCTGTCACTGACCTAGGCTTTGCCACTGACTTACTAGATCCCTTATGGATTCTGTGTCTGATCCAAAGTGGGAAGAATCTCTCTCTTTTTTACCCCTCTTTTGGTGAACCCTACTTTGCCACTGGGGACAGAATCAGGTGTTTGATCCACATTTCAAATAATCCCTCTTGAAAACTGATTTCATCATTTCTCTTGGAAAGGAGACTTTTGTTTTCTTTAAGTCTACTTTTGGGCCAAAAATAGATGAGAATTGACAGATAACAACACTAAATTCCAGACCATGAAAACTCAGATGCAAGGAGAACCAGACTCCTGTAGTATATAGGCAGACTTCAGAATTAGTTGTCTTTGTATGATTTGGGGTTTGGGATAGCAGAAGAGGAAGCACACCACTTGTCCTCTTAACCTAGGTGGATCAACCATCACCTTACAGCCTTTGGACTCCTGACAAATCAAACTTGAGAGGCAAGACCAGGAGTGACAAAGACACATTTCCTCAGCTCACAGGGGTCACATTCAGGCCTGTTGGAAGGGCACAGATAATCAGCAGTTTCCAGGAACCTATTAATTTTTGCTGTATCACAAATCACCCTGAAATTAGTAACAGAAAACAACCATCATTTACTTATGTCATAATTTTTCAGGTCAACAACTTGGACTAGGCTCAGCTAGGAGGTTATTCTAGCCTTAGGTGGGCTCACTCATGTTTATGTGGTCAACCGTCAGGTTGACTAGGGGCTGGGTTAACTAGGATGACCTCCGCTAATGTGGCTCATTTCTGTTCCATTTGATTGTTCATTCTTCATTGAGCTAGCCAGGGCTTACTTCCATGATGTCTACTAGGATTTCAAAAGAAGTTGAGAAATATTCAAGACTTCTTGAGTTCCACGCTTGGAATTGACACACTACTACTTCTACTGTATTCTGTTGACCAAGGCACATCAAAAGGCAGGTCCAAACTCAAGGGGAGGAGAAATAGTCTCCCTCTTGATGGGAGAAGGTGTGAATTCAATTACAAAGGCTTGGGTTAATAGTTATTGAAGCATGTGTCATTTTTTTCCAACTTATTTCAGGGTGTGTTCCAAATAGACCTATATGTATTATTTCTGTGAATTGATTTAGACAGGTTCTAAATAGAGCTACATGCATGATCTCTGTGGATTGGTTTGTAAATTGAAAAACCCTCATCTTCTGTTATTTTTGTTTTGTTTGTTTGTTTTTGTTAGTGTAGCTCTGAGTATATTTCTTATCTCTTAGAGCCTAGGGGTAATTTTGCCTAGACCTCATCTTGTAATTTACTGTGTGAAGCCACAAGGCTATAGAGATATGTTCAGAAATAAATAAGAGAAAAAATAAAGACAAAAGTAATATATTTATTTTGTAAACATGCAAAACAGAGGGACATGAGTAAAAGCGTTATTTAATGAAGGAAAATATAAGGGTAAAGTTATGGGACTTTCATGTCTTATCTGAGCAAAAGAAAGAGAAATAGTTATTTGTGGCCATTTGTGGGAGTATTTAGTCTCTCCCAGCTTTGTTTTCTTTCCTTTTACCCCTGGAGGTTGGGGACTCTTCATGTCTTTATTATTCCACTTTACCTGTCCTGCAGACCCTCAGCTCTACATCAGGCCTGTTGTCAGCTGTTTCTTATACCTGAGTTTCCAGGCACTAATGGAGGAAGTGAGATCACTGGGCAGATTGGTGTCACTACTGAATCCTCAGCTTTGTGATAGAATCCTTTCTTATGTAAGTAACTCTCTTTCCCCCTATCAACAATCCTACATTCCCACCAGTATCCTTAGTCTCTTACCTCACCATTCAAAGAGAACCAATGATATCATAGCATGTTCTTAACCACCTTCTCTTCACTCATAAAATAATCTGAATAAGCTCAAACTCTTCCACAGTCTTGTTCATTCAGTGTAAGAAAAGTCTCCTCTTTCCTATAACAGGCAAACAATTCAAATTTTGTTTCTGCCTCATATGAGCTGCATGATGTCACTCTGTCAGCTTTTTCATGTGTAACAGAGGCATAATTAGGTAGAACCAGGGCTTACTTCCAGCAGGTTCCTGGAAACTGTTGATTATCTGTGCCCTTCTAACAGGCCTGAATGTGACCCTTGTGAGCTGAGGAAATGTGTCTTTGTCACTCCTGGTCTTGCCTCTCAAGTTTGATTTGTCAGGAGTCCCAAGGCTGTAAGGTGATGGTTGATCCACCTAGGTTAAGAGGACAAGTGGTGTGAAAATATAATGGGGCTTTCCCATTTACTGCAATGTGCTTAGTATCATATCTGGCACATAGTTATCAAAAGCCATATCTATTTACAGCACTTGGGTCCTGAATTCCACCTCTCATATTTCCAGAAATTGTACTCAATGAGTTATGGTGAGCATTTTCTATGTAGTCAATCTTTATCTTCCTTACTGGCTCAAGTGTGCTCTGTATTTTTTTTCCTTCATTCTAATTTTGAGACTTTAAGTGACAAGCCATCCCTTTAGATAATGCTAGGTCAATCTCTTTTTTAAAAAGGGAAGTATATTTAAATTTTTAATTTCATGTATCCCAATCTCTTTAGGCATTTGCTTTATCTTTCTCCTTTTCTTCACAGCCATATATGTTTGATAGAGCTAGTTACATCTTTCCTTTCTAATTCTTTAACTAAGTATAAACTTATAATCTATCAGTAATATTAGTCAGCTTTATTCCATATGGAATACTCCAAATTCAGTGGCTCCCACATGTAGGGCATGAGCTTTCTCATGGCAGAAGAAAAGAGTAGGAGGCTAAGCTGAGTCACAGAACTGCATGTACAATTTTTGTTTGGATCTGACAAACAACATATCAGCTCACATTTCATTGATCAAACCAAGTCATATGATTTGATTGAAGTCAGTAAGATGGGAAGTATAATTCTACCCATAGAAAATAAATAAGCAATGAGGATGGAAGTTAATGTACAATGTTCAGGAGTACAATTTATCATGTCAGTCCACTAAAATACAGCCTTGATCAGTACCTAAATGATTACCTACTTACTAAATTGCAGGGCTGGTAGTGGTGAGCACACTTGGGTTTGAGTCCTCGCTACACCAATTATTTAGTGTAATTTTATCCTCAGTAAGTCTGTTTTCCTATTTATTAATGGGTTATAGTTTCTAGTTCATGAACAACTATTTTGGAGTGTTGAAATATTATATTTAAAGCACTTACACAAATGTTAACATTGACCATATAGATCAGTGTTATCACCAGTTCCACTATCCTGTGGCAGGGACCAATATGAGTTATTTTGAAATGACAGTTGAAAGCTGTTTCTACATTGGAGGAGAAGGGGAATGGAAGCTGAAATTCACCTTTGAGAAGGAAAAGAGAGTGTTACCTTTGTTTTGAGAAAGACTGCTTTGGAGAACCTTTTGGATTAACAGATATGAAATCTCAGACACACTGAGATGTTTGCTATCAGAATACTGTAAGATAATATAAACAAATTGTTCTTTTTCTTATGGGCAGTGGGTATCATTGTAGAAATTAATATAACATTAACTGAATGTTTCTACTGCTTCTTCTTGATTGTTCATATAGGGAATAAGAAGTCCAGGACTTATGAGAAAAGAGAGAAAAAAGAAAAATCCTGATTATTGTTTTATGTATTGGTTTACTAATTCTTTGATATATTCATTCAATCATTCAATAGGTATTTGCAGTGCACTGTGCTAGATTCTGGGATAATAATAATGTATAACCCCCCAGATATGGTCCCTGCCTTCTTGAACCCTTCAAATTTACCTCTGCTTGGAGAGGAAGCAAATTAGAGCATTGACCATAGCAAATGCAGTGGCTCAGAGAGAGCTGCACATGGTAGAAGCCAGGGCAGCAGTCTGGGGGGAGAGATGACTGATGGCAGTCAGACATGAATTGTGGGTGTGCTGGAACCTACTGGGGACTCTCAAAGCAACTGCAACAATAGGAACCACAATTTAGGGTTCCTGGACCCAGAACTGGATGAGATTTGGACCTTTATCATTTGTATAGTAAAGGAAAGGGTGATGCAGAAACTTACAGTTATTGGCTTACTTGTTTACCATCATGTCAGTCCACTAAAATACAGTCTTGATCAGTACCTAAATGATCACCCATTCCCCATCCTCCCATCTCAACTATGGGACTTGAGACAATATCTTTCATTTCCTTTGTTACAATGTCCTAATATCTAGCATGGACACAATATGTGTTTGAAAAGTGTTTTCTCTAAGAACAAATACATAAAACCACCTGGTGCAAAGCTTTTATCTAGCTCCTGGATGTCTTTAAATATCAAGGAGTTTGGGGAATTTAGAAAAGGACATACTGGGAGGTTGAGACTTTGAAACATGTGGCAAAAATTTGAATGTCTGAAGTGAAAGGAATGGACAAGTGGTGGAGTCCTTGACCATGCAGAGGAGCTTTATAGGCCAGATGCTTTCCCCATAACAGAATCTCCCTCAACAGCAATAGCTATCACTTACTGAGAATTACCTTGCGGAAGTCACTGTTCTAGATATTTGACCTTCTTTCACTACTGGCATGAACCATGCTAGAGGACGGTTGTGATACCATGTGACAGAGCACAAGAAGCCACAACTACTCAAGTGAGAGTCAAAGGAGTAGATCTTCCCATCCCTTTTCCTGGAAACCTATTTTGTAATGATTTTAGGTAAACAGACTTTGTTTCCCAAATTTTGGTTAAGAAGAGCCAACATATAAACTGACACTACATTTAAATGGAATAGAATACATGCTGTCCTTGATGGGGTCCAGAATTTGATGGAATGCAATTGTCAAAACTTATAGACGCTAAAAAGAAATTGTACTCATTTTCTTTGGGGGAGAAAGAGTGAGAGGGAAGAAGGCAAAGGAAGGGATATTCAGTGAGCTCTGGTTTGGGAAGGTAAGTAGCTTCTGCTTCCCGTGGGGCTGGGCCAAGAAGAGGAGGCGCTATCTCTACAGTAGATTATCTCAAACGTTCCTCTTGCCTGTCCTGGGGGATCTGCACTTGGGCATTTATGTGCACTTGAAGAGTGATGGAGGTTGTTTTTATTTCTATTTTTATGATATTTATAGCTGGTACACACTATGTCTAATCCTGGAATTTATGGATTTGGGCTGACACATCAGTTCAGACGTTATCTCCTAGGCATAAGCCCTGAGATCATGGAGCATGATGCAGTATTACAAGGCAGCAGTGATTTGCCCAACCATTTACAATAGTTTTCTCAGGAGGTGGCCTCTTTGTCTCTCAAGGAAATGACAAAACATCAATGAGGTTTCAGTTCAGGGGCTTGGAAGAAACTTGGAATCTAACACTCACTAACTGACAGGGATATTTTAAGCTGAGACTCAAATCAGAGATTCTCCTGAGGTAGTTCGGATGCTTTGTTTAACAAAAGCAAACTATGAGTCCAAATTATTCATTACCATATTCATAAGTAGGCTATTTAGTAAGACGGTGTGGAGATAATAACAAAAACAAATATTGAATAAAGCTCTTTCCATGTCAACCTTTCCAGCATATACGGTATATTAACTCATTGTTAGTCTGGAATCAACAGCTTAAAATTAATGAGCACATGCTCTTGATTGCCAGGTAAGGGAATTAAGAAATTGGAACTATGTAGCCAGATTTCCCATGAGAGCTCTTCCTGTAGGAAAATGCTGGATAAAAAAAAAGGTTGAATTACAATTCATTTTAAGTGGATTTGAACATTCAAAATATATCCTATATCAGTGATGGCGAACCTTTTGAGCTCGGCGTGACAGCATTTTGAGAAACCCTAACTTAACTCTGGTGCCGTGTCACATATAGAAATTTTTTGATATTTGCAACCATAGTAAAACAAAGACTTATATTTTTGATATTTATTTTATATATTTAAATGCCATTTAAGAAAGAAAAATCAACCCAAAAAATGAGTTTGCGTGTCACCTCTGACATGCGTGTCATAGGTTTGCCATCACTGTCCTATATGGTTCTCTTACTTAAATGTAATAACTCATACTAAATGAAGGTATCAACATTATTTGCCAGTATCTTTCCATTCTCTATTTTTTTGGTATCTCTCATATTTTACGATATTGCAGTTAGAATCTGAAGACAAGTTGCAAGTAATAATCTGGCTTGCACTTGCCTTTATATTCTCTTGAGTTTATACTCTCCTTTGTGTTTCAGATGTTTTGAGTAATTTCAGCGCCTACACTACTGCCATTTATAACTATCCAAATAGAAATGTTTCAAAACAGCTGAACTTGTTTCTCCTTGGTGAGGGAACTCATAGAACCATTTGTTGAAACGGTAAACTGAGATCTGTTGGGAAAAGAAAGCATTTTCTTAGTTCTTTGGAGAGAGCTGATTACACTCAGTCAAAAGAAAACTATTCATCCTTGATTATAAAATGAGGGACGGGGAGAGGCAGGTTTACCATGCAGCTAAGGATGTTCCTGGGAGGGACACTGCAATGCATTTTCAAGGACTTAACTTTTTATTCTTATTCTTAGAGGTGGCTCTCTAAATTGTCGGAGCCACACAAAACCTGGATCCACCTCTAAAAGCAGTCTTTGAATTATCAGTGTTCTGAAAAAAAAATCTCAGAGTTGAACTGATTGGAATGAGGAGGCCAGTTGAACTAGTGGCAAGTTCTAAAGTGCTGGATATATACAGATACAACATTTACAACATTCCAAAGCTCTCATTCCATTAACATTTATTTTATACATGGTATTTGAATATACCTGAAAAGCCGCCTTCTGAAGTAATTTAAATATCCTCATTTATTAATATGGTGAATTTGATTTGTCAATCGTTTAATTTATAGTTGTCAAGGGAATGTTAAATGCCAAGAATCTGAGCCTATGGAGTCTGTATTGAAGACTGTTCTAACATATTTCTCAAAGGTATCTTCATTTTCATTTTTTTAAATTTATTTTATTTTTAATTTATTTATTATCCATAGTTATGGAGTGCGTGCCTGGGTTCTGATGGGCATTATATCAAATATGGATTAAATGTTAATAAAAACAAGTCCTAATCAGTGAGCCTATTTTTTATAGTTTCTCACATTTTTTTTTTCAAAAAATTATCAGAGACTACAGTCTTTAAAGTGAAGGCTCAGGTTATATCATCATCATCATCATCATCATCACTGTTGTTACTCCTATTAATTTTGTAGTTTCTGTTTTTTAGTAGTAATTCCCCTCATTACTTTTTATTGTAGTAAAAATACACATAACATAAACTTTATTATGTTAACCATTTTTAACTATACAGTTCAGTGCTGTTAAATACATTCATGTAAAATTATCACCACCATCCATCACTAGAACTCTTTTTCACTAGCATATCTGAAACTCTGTACCCATTCAACAATAACACCCAAGATCCATTCACTTTCTTTGTTTTTTTCTTCTTTAAAAAAATATCCCCATTCTGTTCTCTGTTAATATGGGTTATAGTTTTGTGGATTGTTTTTTTATTCCACACATAAGTGAGATCATGTAATAGTTGTCTTTTTGTCTGACTTATTTCACACATGCACACACGCACACACGCGCACACGCGCACACACACGCACGCCCAGCAGGCACACATCACATTTTCTTTATTTCATTCATTCATTGATGTACAGTTAGATTGTTTTCATATCTTGCTATCTTATGAATAATGCTATAATGATCGGGGGGTGCAAATATCCCTTTGAGATAGTGATTTTATTTCTTTTGGATGTATACTCAGATATGGGGTTGCTGGATCATATAGTAGTTCTATTTTTAATTTTTTTAGAAACCTCCATACTGTTTCTCAGAGTGCCAATTTACATACTGCCAACAGTACACAGGGGTTTCCTTTTCTCCACATCCCTGCCAATACTTATTGTCTTGACCTTTCTGATGACATTCTAACAGATAGGGGGCAATATCTCATTGTGATTTTAATTTGTATTTTCCTGATGATTAGTGATGTTGACCATGTTGTTATATAACTGTTGGCCATGTATATGTCTTCCTTGGAAAAATGTTTACTCAGGTTTTTTGCCCATTTTTTATTTGGGTTATTTTAAAATTTTATTTAATTTTTGCTATTGAGTTGTAAGAGTTCCTCATATAGTTGGGATATTAACCCTTTATCAGATGTGATTTGCAAATATTTTCTCTCATCCTGCTGGTTCTTTTTTCATTTTATTAATTATTTCTTTTGCTGTACAGACAATTCTTGGTTTGATGTAGTCCCACTTGTTTATTTTTTCTTTTGTTGCTTGCGTTGTTGGTCTCAAATCCAAAAAATCATTACCAAGACTATGTCAAGAATCTTTTCCCCTATGTTTTTTTTCTAGGAGTTTTATAGTTTCAGGTTTTATGTTTAAGTGTTTAATCCATTTTGAGTTGATTTTTCTGTATGGTGTAAGATAAAGGTCCTATTTTATTCTTTCACATGTGATTACCCAGTTTTCCCAGCATCATTTATTGAAGAGATTATTCTTTCCCCGTTGTGTATGCTTGGTGCCTTTGTCAAAAATTATATGTTGACCATATATATGTGGGCTTATTTCTGGACTCACTATTCTGTTCTATTTATCTGTATGTTAATTTTTTATGCTAATATCATTTTGTTTTGATTATTACAGCTTTGTAATATAGTTTAAAATCAGGGAGTGTTGAAGCCTCCAACTTTTCTTGTTCAATTATTCTAGCTATTCAGAGTCTTATTGGTCCATACAAGTTTTAGGCTTGATTTTTCTATTTCTGTGAAAATGCCATTGGAATTTTGATAGGAATTTCCTAGAATCTATAGATTTGTTTTTGGTAGAATGCATATTTTAACAATATTAATTATTCCAATCTATGAGCACTGAATAGCTTTCCATTTATTTGTCTCTTCTTTAATTTCTTTCTTCCGAGTTTTATAGTTTTCAGCATACAGATCTTTCACCTCCTTGATTAAATTTATTATTAAGTATTTTATTGTTTTTGATGCTATTGTAAAAGGGATTGTTTTCTTAATTTTTTTTGGATAGTTTGTTATTAGTTTATAGAAACACAACTGATTGTTGCATATTGACTTTGTATTCTGCAACAAAGTTTACTTATTATTTTTAACAGTTTTTGGTAGATTCCTTAGGGTTTTCTCCATA
Organism: Myotis lucifugus; assembly: GCF_000147115.1. NCBI lineage: Eukaryota > Metazoa > Chordata > Mammalia > Chiroptera > Vespertilionidae > Myotis > Myotis lucifugus. The sequence goes on along the minus strand of NW_005871123.1, from coordinate 760,779 downwards.
TAAGATCATGCCACCTGCAAACAGATACAATTTTATTTCCTCATTTCTGATTTGGATGACCTTTATTTCTTTCTCTTGCCTACTTGCTTTGGCTAGGACTTCTAATACTATGCTTGGGTAGGAGTGATAAGAGTGGGCACAATTGTCTTGGAAAAAGCTCTCAGCTTTTCACCACTGAGTATATTAGCTGTGGGCTTGACATATATATAACCTTTATTATATTGATTTCTTTTGTATGCATTTTGTTGAGAGTTGTTTTTTACTGAAAGGATGTTGAATTTTGTCAAATGTGTTTTCTGCATCTATTGAGAGGATTATATGATTTTTATCCTTTATTGTTAATGTGGTATATTACATTTATTGACTTGTAGATGTTGGACTATAACTGCATCCTAGGGATAAATACCACTTGATCATGGTGTATAATTCTCTTAATGTGTTGTTGAAATCAGTTTTATGCATTTGTTGAGAAATTTTGCACTTATGTTCATTAAAGATTAGCCTGCAATCTTCTATTTTTATGTAGTATCCTTGTCTGGCTTTGGTATTAGAATAATCCTGGTTTTATAAATTGAGTATGGAAATGCTCTTTTCTCATGAGTTTTCTGGAAAGTTTGGGAAGGATTGGTATTAATTCTTTTTTAAAAGTTTGTTAGAATTCATCAGTGAAGCTATCTGGTTCTGGGCTTTTCTTTTTTGGGAAATATTTGATTACAGATTCAATCTCTTTACTCTTTTAGATCTTTAAGGTGTCCTATCCTATGTAATAAAAGACTAATATGCTAAGTGTCCGACCATTCGACCATTTGATCAGTCGCTATAGTGTGCACTAACAACTAGGAGGCAGATGCTCTGACCGGTAAGTTAGCTTGCTGCTGGGGTCTGGCCAATCAGAACTGGATGAGATGGGCTGGACATGCCCTGGAGCCCTCCTGCGGTCCCTCCCTGGCCCCAATCATGCACCGGTGGGGTCCCTCAGACTAGCCTGCACCCTCTCGCAATCTGGGACCCCTCGGGGGATGTCAGACAACCAGTTTCAAACCAATCCCTGCAGGATTAGTGCACTGGGCCTCTGTTTCTTCATAATTTAATCTTAGTAAGTTGTATATTTCTAGAAATTTATCCATTTCTTCTAGGTTATCTGATTTGTTGGTGAATAATTATTCATTGCGGTCTCTTATGATACTTTGCATTTGTTTTCAACAAAATAAGGCTATTTTACATATTTTAAAAAGCATTTTGCCATTATACATTTCAGCCTCAATGTGGAAATGAAAGACAATTGAGGTTGAAAGGAGGAGGAATAAAATCTACTTATATAAAAACCCTGGGTTTAACATCACAGCCAGAACTGCAACCAAGTGGAAGGAAGTCAGTCCTGCAGGGGTTGTCTTGGAAACGGCTGCGCCCTCCCCAGAGCAGTTTCCTGGAGCTGTTTTCTGTAAGGGCAGGGTTTGAGGCAGGAACCCGCCCTCGGAGTGTGGAGGCATATCTTTATAAAGTGTGCTGTGCCAGCACGGCCAAGGGTGAACCTAAGTGGGGGCAGCTGAAAGGCTTAGGAAAGACAGACAAGAGAATCAAATCTGGGTCTCAGTGGGATGCTGCTTCTCTGAGAGACAGAGACCACACCCACAGCCATGTCCTTATTTTATAACAGATGCCATGAGGCAAAGTAAGGGCGTGACCAAGATGTTTACAACATTCTCCTGGGTTTCAATCCTACTCAACTACATGCACCTGAACTCTATCAAGCCCACATCACTCAGGCACATGGGGCCACCTGTTTGGACCATAGGTTCAAGCTTACAACTATAGCTGTTGGCTATAATTGTGCTGGGAGGGCCCTGCCCTCCAAGCTGGGACTTGCACATGGCAATGAGAGGACTGTGCCCTCTCATCAGTCCAAGGCTTGAACCTGTCCAAAACACTGTAGCAGCTCCCCACAATAAAGTTTTAATACATTATATTAGAAGTTGTGGTGGTACTGTTTTAACCACAGGATCTACAGGAATTTCTGCAAATTTACTTCTCAGTGGGAAAACCTTTCATTCCCAATATAAATGGCCAATTCCATTAAATGAAACTTCAATTTCTAGACTCGATATAAACAGCGAAGTTGCTAAAACTATTAAAAAGGCCCAACTTCTCATTATTGATAAATGCATCATGGCATCCAGTCATGCTATAAATGCCATGGACAGATTACTAAGAGAAATTATGAATTTGAATGTTGTATTTGGTGGGAAAGTTCTCCTTCTTGGAGAGGATTTTCGACAATGTCTCAGTATTGTACTGCATGGTATGGGATTGGCCATAATACAAATGAGTTTAAAGTACTGTAATGTTTGGGGATGTTTCAATAAATTGTCTCTTAAAACATATATGAGATCAGAGGATTCTGCTTATAGTAAATAGTTAGTAAAACTTGGAGATGGCGAACTTGATAGCAGTTTTCATTTAGGAATGGATATTATTGAAATCCCCTGTGAAATGATTTGTAATGGATCTATTATTGAAGCTACCTTTGAAATGGTATATCTATAGATAATATTAAAAATATATCTAAACATGAAATTCTTTGTCCAAAAAAATGAGCACATTCAAAAATTAAATGAAGAAATTTTGGACATACTCGATGGAGATTTTCACACATATTTGAGTGATGATTCCATTGATTCAACAGATGATGCTGAAAAGGAAAATTTTGCCATTGAATTTCTTAATATTATTACTCCTTCTGGAATGCCGTGTCATAAGTTAAAATTGAAAGTGGTGCAATCATCATGCTATTGAGAAATCTTAATAGAAAATGGGGTCTTTGTAATGGTACCAGATTTATTATCAAAAGATTACAACCTAACATTATTGAAGCTGAAGTATTAACAGGATCTGCAGAGGGAGAGGTTGTTCTCATCCCAAGAATTGATTTGTCCCCATCTGACACTGGGCTCCCATTTAAATTAATTTGAAGACAGTTGCCCGTGATGCCAGCATTTGCGATGATTATTAATAAATCACAAGGACAAACTCTAGATAGAGTAGGCATATTCCTACCTGAACCTGTTTTTGCACATGGTCAGTTATATGTTGCTTTCTCTCGAGTTTGATGAGCATGTGACATTACAGTTAAAGTTCTAAATACTTCATCACAAGGGTAATTAGTCAAGCACTCTGAAAGTGTTTTCACTCTTAATGTGGTATACAAGGAGATATTAGAATAAGTTTAATCACTTTATCAGTCATTGTTTGCATCACTGTTGTTTTTATATCATGTTTTTGTTGTTTTCATATCATGTTTTTGTTGTTTTCATATCATGTTTTTGTCGTTTTTATATCATGCCTCTGTTGTTGTTATATCCTTTTGTTACTGTTTATTTACTAATAAATTTATATATTATTTTTATATACATTTTACTTATTTCCTTTCATCTCTCACACTTCTATTATAGAGAAAGGGCAAGTAGCAATATTAAAATATCTCCGCTAATTAATTCCCTTTTTTAAAAAAATATATTTTATTGATTTTTTTACAGAGAGGAAGGGAGAGGGAGAGTTAGAAACATTGATGAGAGAGAAACATCGATCAGCTGCTTCCTGCACACTCCCCACTGGGGATGTGCCCGCAACCAAGGTACATGCCCTTGACTGGAATCAAACCCGGGACCCTTGAGTCCGCAGGCCGATGCTCTATCCACTGAGCCAAACCGGTTAGGGCAATTAATTCCCTTTAATGTGCACGAATTTTGTGCACCCAGCTACTAGTGTAACCATAAAGAAATCATTAAGCCCTAGACAGTTTGGTTCAGCAGATAGAGCCGCGGCTTACAATCTGAAGGGTTCCGGGTTTGATTCTGGTCAAGGGCATATCTGTACCTCAGTTGCATACTCCTCCCCAGCCTGGGCACTGGTCAGGGCCTGTGCAGGAGGCAACATGTCAATGTGTTTCTCTCACATCGATGATTCTCTCTATCTTTCCCTCCCTCTAAACACAATGGATGCCTTCATTTCTTTTAGTTCCTTTTCTGGCGATCCCTTCTTTTCTTTCCTTTTGAGGTTGTTTCTTTGTCTCCCCATTTTTTCTCTCACTGAAGGGTCCTGGTGAGGAGTCACGAGGGGCCTGTGGCTGAAGTGGTGGGCTTGGCGGGAGGGTTGTGCACTCCGAGACTCATTTGGAAACAGCCTAAGTGCCCACCAGCAGATGAGTGGATTAAAAAACTGTAGTGCATCTACACAATGGAATACTACCCTGCTATAAAAAAGAAAGAACTCACCATTTGCAACAGCATGGATGAACCTGGAGAGCATTATGCTAAGCAAAATTAGCCAATCAGAGAAAGATAAATATCACATGATCTCACTCATTTATGGAATATAATGATCAACATAATTTGATGAACAAAAATAGATCCAGAGACAGAGTAACATTGAACAGACTGTCAAACCTCTGAGGGAAGGAAGGGGAGGGTTGGGGAGGGGGGAGGAGAAGAGATCAACCAAAGGACTTGTATGCATGCATATAAGCATAACCAATGGACACACACTAGCAGGGGTGAGGGCATGTGCTGGGGATTGGGAGTGGCCAGGGAGAGGTCAATGGGGGAAACAGAAGACATAGGTAATACTTTAAACAATTCCTTTAAAAAAGAATGAAAATGGTGATATAACCCCATCTAAGGAAGAAATTTGTAAAATTATCAGTTAATACTTTGTATAAAGAGATCTTGATGAAATGATTTTTAGAAATATATAACCTTTATATTTGAACTTAAAAAAATAAAATAAAAGCAATAGAAAAATATCCTCGGGTGAGGATTTTAAAAGAAGAGCTCATTAACCTAAGAAGAGCTGAGAACCAGTCGAGCAGCTGACCACATTAGCAGCACCTGTCACTCCTTGGTACCCATGAAACAATACCATTGTGTACACTATTTTTTGTTAAGAGTAAAAAGCTTACTTTTTAAAAGTGATTCTATAATGTCACTATACAGAAACAAGAGGAAATTGTCTTGCTGTCCTTTACCATCAAGAAGTATTTTTTTATTGTTGGAAGATCTTGTCTAGCTCATTTTTTTCTCTCCCTATAGCTGGTATAAAAAGTTAGACACATTAAACATGCATTGTGTTTGGGAACTTGCAAACAAATGCTGGTATTTATAGCATTCTATTTCAATGTTCCTGATTGTTCAGCATAATTAAAATAAAGCCCTCAAACATAAACAGCTTGTCAAACACTCTGGAAGCTTCTCCTGACTCAGGCCTTCAGAGGCAAGAACACATTATAAACACTATGGGAGCTCTCCATTTAAGGGAATATGTGCTCCAGGAAAGTTAACCTTAAAAAAAATCTTTAAATAATTGAATTGTGCTTTCCCCTGGACTTTGTATTTCCATAAAAAACTATGTAGGATCTCTACAAAATAGTAATGACTAGAATGATTATGTGCTCACATGGCAGCTTTTGGTGGGGTTAGCAGTCAAAGTGTCATGGATTATTTCATACTGAAATGACACATAGGAATTTAAACTGTTTCAGGGATTCTAACCTCCAAGGAAGCAAAGGACTTACGAAATGATGCATTTTCTGGACATATCTGAACCTTTTTGCCATGACATTCTAGGTACTACTCTTCTTAACTGAAGTGGCTTAATAGTAGCTGCTTACAACAGGCTCTACTGATTGCTTCTGGCACCATTGATAAGAACTTGAATAATGACTTGTTCCAGTTGGCACTATAGTTGCCAAGATTCTCAGCTAAAGGTTCTGCAAAAGCCACTAATAAAATTACCTACCTGAGGGTACCAGAAGGAACCACCATTGGAAGTAGCAGCAGGACTATCAGGCCTGGGGGATGGGTGTGTCTTCGTTCTCTGATATCCCAGTGTAAATATTTTTAATCTGTGTGGAAAGGGAAAAAAAACTGAGGTCTTCCAATGTTTTCTCATAAGAAAGTATGATTACCTTTCTATCAGAAAAGCTAATAAAATGTGCATGTTCATAAATTTTGGGAAGATGATAAGATAGACAATGGAACTAAATTTTTTTTTATCTCTTGTAATCTTTGTGGAGTACATAATTTTGGAAAGAATCAATAATGAATAATAAAGGATATATAAGCTACAGACAATAAATACAGATGCTAGAAATATTTAGAACTGGTTAGCTAACAATAAATTGATTTTGTTGTTTTCAATTGATTGAGCCCAGAACCTAACTTCTTATGAATGTTTCTTTAAAAAATTACCAGAGAAAAATAGAATGAAATCAATATTCTATTCTTGTCACAAATAATTTTATTACCTTAAGTTGCTAATACCATTTATTTCAAAGAGGTGAGTGGATATACTTGAAAGGTGTGATTTGTCAGTGACAGAATATAGCCATAAAGCCGACTTTTCTATTTGAGGTAAGATTCCAAAATGATGAAATAGACTACAATAAAATGTGTTTTGTTCCTAGAAAGCTATGCAGTTCATGAGACTTTACACATAGTACATATTTTTTTCTTCTCAAACTTGATGCTCAACTAGTTTTCACTAGTGTACATGATGGTACTGTTTCATGGGCACTAAGGAGTGACAGATGCTGGTAATGTGGTTGGCTGCCCGACTGGTTCTCAGATCTTCTTAGGTTAATGAGCTCTATATGGTTACATTTTATTCCCCCACCTTTCACCCTGAGTTGTCTTTCATTTCCACATTCATGCTGAAACTTATAAAGGTAAAAAAAAATTTAAGTGGGTTTGCATTGAAGTTAGAATGAAATCTGAACCCTTAATTTTCAGCCACAAGATCCCAGTTGAAATGTCTTCCCAATTAAGATTATGTGTAGTGGGCAATTTTCATTTACTTCTTTAGATTCAGCTATTTGAGTGGGAGCAAAATGAGGTCACGGCATCTACACACTCACCTCTCTGCCTGCAGGTGCAACTGCTCCTTTCATGTGGACAACTCTACAGTCTCATAACTGCACACTCCCCTGCCCCTTCAGGCCCCAAATTGAAATGGTTCTCAAGAGTTGTTAGCTCAGGAGGAACTACAGCTTTCCTCATTTGTTTCCTTTGATCTTGGTCATTCCTATGGGAGTAATCCTTTATTAAACTTTTCACAGATTAGCCCAATTGCATGCACCATCTCTGTTAGGAACATTGCTGATCAAGTATCTGGCAGTGGAGGTGGCCTGAAAGATTGGTTCTTGGATTGGATAGCTTCATATATTTGTGGAATACATAGGTAATCTTTTGGTAGGAAGAAAAAGGACGTTAGTAATCCTTGGTTTACAGCATCTATATGGTTACTTAAAATTTCACTAATGTGGCATAGGCTTAAATACAAGTAGAAAGTAAGGGAGTGCTTGGTCCTATAGTAGCAGTAATGACTATAAAGACTGTGGATCACCTGGATGTTTCTAAAGGCCCTCAGGATCATACAAGGTAAAGGGTCAAATTCAGAGTCATAAAACTACAGCTCAGATCATGAGATAGAAATCAGAAATCTTCAAGGGCATGAATGAAACTTTTAATGACTGCTGCTGGGTGAGATATCCCACAAAGAAGTGCCAGTTTTCCTTATTACCCACTGCCACTATCCTTCATGGCTCCTCTGCCATGAAGTTGGTTCCCAGTATGGACCAGATGAAGACATGCAAGAGTATAGCCTTCATATACTATACTCTTCCAGAGTATCGTGTGTACACCGAAAGGTTGCAGAACAGCATCAGTATTAATGACAGGAATTAGGAACATGCATAATTAAAGTGTAGATATAATGAGTGTTATTTGATTGGACAAAAATTATTGATATGCACATACCCACAAAAGTTACAGAATTTAATATGTTGGTTTAAGCACCTAGGAGTTATTTTAATTAATTAGGTTGACTAATTATAGGCTAGAATCATTGGTGGCCTACCATAAAAAAACATTTCATGCTCATTAGATTCCACATATGAGTGAAATCATATGGTTCTTGTCTTTCTTTGACTGGCTTATTCCACTTAGCATAATGCTCTCCAGGTCCCAGCAGGGTGATTACCAGAGGGGGAAGGGTTGGGAGGAGGTAGAAGAGAGAATAAGAGGGATAAATGGTGATGGAAGGAGACTTGACTTGGGGTGGTGAACAAACAGTACAATATACAGTTGATGTATTATAGAATTGTACACCTGAAACCTATATAATTTTATTAACCAATGTCACCCCAATAAATTTTTAAAAATGAAATTTCTGCCCTAACTGGTTTGGCTCAATGAATAGAGCATTGGCCTGCAGACTGAAAGGTCCCGGGTTTGATTCTGGTCAAGGGCACATGATGGGTTGCAGGCTCTATCCCCAGTGGGGGGCATGCAGGAGGCAGCCAACCAATGGTTCTCTCTCCTCATTGATGTTTCTGTCTCTCTCTCCCTCTCCCTTCCTCTCTGAAATCAATAAAATATATTTAAAAATAAAAAGATTTAAAAAAAATAAAAATGAAATTTCTTTTAAAAATTATAAAAATTCAATGCTGCAATTTTCTTTCCATACTGTAGAAGAAAGAGTTAAAAGGCCCAGGGAGATAGCAATATTAAGTTCATTTAATATTGCAAACTGCTTAGACACTTCTCTAACCATACCTGTCATGAGGGCCAGGGACATTTCTCAGCAAGGTATTTAAAGAATGCCTTGGTGAGGAGTCACTAATGTTTTTGGAAAACTCTGTGGTGGCTGTTCTCTGTAGTCTGAACAGCATGGCGGGGAAGCTCATTAGCTCATTGTTATTAACCAGATAAATCTCAACTTTGGGCTGTGTGGATTTCAGTAATAGCTAAGCATTAACACTCTAAATGACAGAATTAAAGAGCAGAGAATAAAACCCCACTTTCAATATCTCAACATCCTGGTTTACTCACTCTCCTTTAACATAAGGTTGTGCATCAAAAGCCTTGGAAATAAAAAAATATTTTTTATTGATTTTAAACAATTTGGTTTTCTTTTCATGTCTTTTTAGTTATAGTAATTCAAAATTTTGTTTGCTGTTTGCTTTTCAGCCCTTAAGCTTTTTCTTAAAAAATAATTCAATTTATAAAATTTGTAGTATAAAACATATAAATTATATATTAATTACAAAATATATAATTTATATGTTAATATAAAATTATATATAAATATACTCAACTGAGTTAAAAGAGGAACGTAGATAAGCATGTGGGAAAGATTAAGAAGGTTTGCTCTGTAGAGCATGACTAGAAATCCACTGGTCAACTAGTCAAGGTGATTGGCTTATTACTTTTAGAATTGTCCTTTCTCTTTCTAAAAGAAAGGTGTATGAGTTATTGCTATCAGAGGCACTGTGTCCTCCAAGAAACTCATAAATAATATTTAGTGGCTCAGTAATTGCTTCAGTCAGTTCCTTAAGTACCTTGGGATGTATGTTATTAGGATCAGATAATTGGATGGCATCCAGTTTTTTTTTAATGTAATCTTTGATATGAAACTGTCCTGTTTTTACCACCCTATCACATATCTGGTTATAGACTAGCACTGGAAATGAAAGGACATTTGCTATGTTAGTGTCATTGGTGGATATGTTTTTCTTTTACTATAGGCCTAATAAAATAAAAGTAAATTTCAAGTTTAGTTTTCAGGATTTCTAGGAAAAGCAAGTGTGCATCTTAAGAAAACTACTTGTAATATGAATTATGAATAAGATTAATGTAATTTATAAAATATGTTAGTGAGATTTTTCATGACAATAGATTTTAATTCATAGGAAAATTCTCAACAGCTTGCTTGAAATCGAGTTTTCAGAACTTAACAGCAATAACAACAAAACTGATGATTAATATTTGTTGAGCTTCATGTACTAGGCCCTGGGTGTTAGCTACTTTATATGGATGATCTCATTGAATCCTCAAATTACTATCTATGTGGTATCATATGCAATTTCACAGCAGAGGAAACTAGACTTAGAGAAGTTAAGTAAATTACTCATGGTCATACAGGGTAGTGAAATTGGGGTTGTTACATGCCATTGAATCATGGTGACCCTATGAATGAATCACTGTACTGTTTGGGACAGTGCAGTCTACAATGTACCGTCCCAAACAACTCTGCTCACCTCTTTTAGACACATCCTATGGTTTAGACAGGATTGAAACCCAGGCAATGTTTAAACCCATAGTCTATGCTAAACTGTCTCACCATTGATGGAGCTTATCTCTAATTATGAGGCTGGGGACATCAGAACTAGGAAAAACTGGCAGTTAATATTCTAAAAGAAGTGTAAAATTAGGCATGAAAGGAAATTTTAGAATCCATCTAGTCAAGCATCTTATTTTAATGATAAAGAATATGAGGCCCAAATAGTATCATATAGAACCCACAATGCCTGGGTCCACCTCTTATGCAGTAAGGGAATTTAGGCCTCTTGGTTCCTCGATGCAGAGTATAATAACCAGATAGGTGTTGCAAATGTACACTAGGGTTTTTCCCTACTTACCTGTTAGAAATGTCAGCCAAAATCCCAAGGGAATGGTTTCAGAAGACGTAGGTATTCTTTCTTACTTGATGGTTTGAAATAGCTTAATGTTAGAAAAGACAGTTAAATAGAGGAAGTTGCTAGAAGCAACTTATTCTCTCCCTTCTAACTACAGTATCATTTTTTCTTTATTTAAAGCTTTTTTAATGCAAATTAAACAATAGAAAAAACTGCACACCCACAAAACCCCCATAACACCTTAAGACCACTATTTCTTCAGAGTTGAGTATTAGCTTTAACATTCTCTGGAGTATTAGAACATTCCAGAAACAGGCTTTATGGAAGTGAGGAAAAGGCATTGTCTTTGTTACTGATTAGATGATGATATATCTGTAGCAGGAGGCTTAGAATGGTCACTGTGTAGGGCTGGAAGAATGAGAATGGATTTTCCTCTGTATAACTCCTCTTTAAATTAAAGATGCTTCAAAGGCCTAAGTTCCTTAAAAGGCAGTCATGAAGGGTTTCAGAAGGAGGTGTTTCAGAACAGTTCACTGAGCAGAAATACAACATTTGCCCATGGATGTCAAATACACAGGAAAAAATAGCTGACAGCAACCACCAAATGAAAAATAAAATAAAATAAAATAAAATAAAATAAAATAAAAACACAGGTGTGAGATTTTATTGCCAGCACAACTATAGTGAGTTTAGGAAATGAATTCTTACCTCAAGTGTCTGGCTTGAACATATGAATAATCTTATATCTCAAGGCATCTGTCAGTGAATCTGTTCAATACTCTTCTGGCCCATGTTTATGAGTGAACTTGCCCCATTAATGATCGGGAAAAGTGACTTCATGCAACACTAATGCCAAAAAGGGGATAATTAGGCATTTCATCTCTCTGGTTCCCTTTAGCTAAATAACAGTTCCTTTCTGTGTAGCTTGAAGCTATAAATACATAACATTATATCATAATTTTTAACATAGTTTTTTCCCCTTTTGCTACAATACAAACACATTTGTATTAAATCCTTGTGTTTTTCATAACAATTCAGATATTTCAAACTTGATTCTGAGTTTCTAATAATACTTTTAATAATAGCATGACTTTTTTATTCTAATGATAATTATTAAAATAATTGTCACAACTGACATTTATTGAGTTATTTCTAAATGCTAGACTCTATAAATATTTCATAAGACTAATCTCTTTTAATCTTCTCAGCAACCTTCTAGAATATGTGTCTTATTATTTTTTATTTTGCAAATGAGAAAATGATCCCCAGAGAGATATCACACAGCTTATAAGTAGAAAATTTATCTGAACCTCAACATACAAGACAATGCTAGAGAAATCTAAGTTTTACAGCTATCTAAATGTAAAACTCCCATTTTAAAACGTAAAACTACATTGAATTATAACAGTTTCCTGTTGGGAAAGTGGAAATAATTATGTGTATTGCTCCTCACAGTTCATAGTAATCAATGCCTTTTTCATAGCTCGTGCTACAGTACATGTTTGATGAATGATTAAATGAATCAGTAGTAAAATATAGAGGAAGTACTAATGCTTGCATATTTTTAAAATAATTTTATTTCTTTATTATTTTTAATCATATTCAAAGTATTGAAGTGTAGATATTTGCTGATACTGTGTGGTGTGTGCAATTTCAATGTTTTGCATTCTTGACGGTTTATACATGGATCTTTGGTGTTCCATGTGATTTTTTTATATGGAAAGTATATAATATTTTGTACCACCTTTATCTGGAGTCATCCTGGTTCTTTTGAGAAAGACAGTCATTAAGGGGCACAGGATCAGAGCCATGAGCTGATTGAGCAGGAACAAACATTGATGTGGCGGCAGGATAACTCCGCATAGAGACAGGCTGCTCTATTTGCTTGCTGTCCAGAAGGACAGCTTTATGAACCTGCTCCGTATAGCAATTTTTCTTGCTTCAGGAAATCAGGTCATGGTCCCAATCTGACAGTGTGATTTTCACATAGATTTAGGCTATCATTGCCAGTGCTCCCATGTTGTGCAGATAATTGAGAACTGATTAAAATATATACATTTTCCTTTAGGGTAATAGATGGAAATAATGGCTGTAAAGAAAATTAAATGGATTTCTTTGGGTTTGGGGAAATTAAATGTATAAAACTTTAGTGTATAATATCAAAAATTCTTTGAAAATAAAAAGAGTACAACACTAATTATATCACTCTGTTGTACCTGTGCCTCATTTTCTAACATTCAACAACTTAGCTTGGTAGTCAAGGCTCCCAAGTCCCAGCCCCAGCATTATTCTTAGTCTTAAATTTGACTTCTCCCATGTGTTATTCAAGATCAAATTGAAGCCCTAAGCGGTCTGGCTCAGTGGATAGAGCGTCGGCCTCTGGACTCAAGGGTGCCAGGTTCGATTCCGGTCAAGGGCATGTACCTCGGTTGCGGGCACATAGGAGTGTGCAGGAGGGAGTGTGCAGGAGGCAGCTGACTGATGTTTCTAACTCTCTATCCTTCTCCCTTCCTCTCTGTAAAAAATCAATAAAATATATCTTTTTTAAAAAAAGATCAAATTGAACTCTAAAGAATTTCCTGAACATTCACTGTATTTTCAGTTCTTCATTTCTGTTAAAATTCTACTCATTTTTCTAGGATGCAACCTCCTTTATGAAGTACTGACTGATGCTTTCAAGTAAAGATGATCTATTCTTCTTATAAATACCTTAATACTTTGTGCTTCTCTCACAATGCATGCCAAGTTTTCTTTTTAGTGCAGATATTTCTATATTTGCCATTTGTAAGTTCTTTGAGAGCCTGGGAAATAGCCTATTTTGTAAGGAGATTAGTCTGGGGAGTGATAAATTGATACATTGTGGAGACTGTGGAATTAGGTATGATGTACAAGAATCAGAAAATAGGAGGTCCAATCATCAGAGGATTACTGGTACTTAAGACAGGGCATTTAAAGTCAACTTAATTTAAAAGGAGACCAAACATATAGTAAATAAGTGGTATTAACATATTTGATTGGGATTATATCTTGAGAAAGAAAAATTAGTTTTTTTCCTTATATTTAATTTATATTTGAATAACAAGTCTACTGTAACTATTAGGATGAATAAAGAATCATTTAAGACATTTTTTGCCACTGATGTGATTTTCCTGACTAAACTGTAGCACATTAGTACATTTCATGTGTTAGTTTTTCAGATCATCATTTAGTGTCACCTGATAAAATTATTCATCAGTTTTCCCCAAACAGCTCGCAATCCTTTGTTATTCTGATTATTTCCTTTTAAATGGTGTTATCCGTGTTGACCTCTCACCTTTAACTGTTAAATGGCGAGACTTGAAATTTTTTAAATTTGGTAATGATTGTTCTTGTGATTTAAGCAATCTCCAGTGTCACTCTCATTAACTTCATGAAATTTTGCATATCGTACTAGAAATTCAATATCTTTAAAAAATACTTTGTATTCTATTTGCCTTATAGACCAGTACTCAATGAAAGTCTCTCAGACAAAAATGAACTAAATAGCTGTGGTGAATAATGTTAATTAGTAGGAATGTTTGAGCAGAGAATAACCTTATAAATGACCTGCTCATTGTGTATAATTTTATATTATTCTTCCCATTACAGCATCGGACAATAAACTCTATGATGAGAATCGCCTCCTGTGTATGCTGCATTGGCCTGCTTCCCTGCCTATTTTTTCCTTGGTGTTCTTCCAAGGGTCTCTGAATATGATTGTACAGTTTGTGTCGGCAAAACGGTGCCCAGTGAGGCCATTGGGCAAATGTTTCTTTCACTAAATCCAGCAAGAGCTGCATCTCCTTGGAGAAGAGATCTCTTTATCTTGGCACAAAGTTCATGTTTACCTGTGGCATGCCTTTAAAAAAATATAACTAAGGTATTACATAGGTTAAAGTTCCCCTGGTCCCATTATTCTTTTCTTGCTGACTTCTCTTCAGCCATGCAGTCCATCTTGCAGATTCTGCTGCTGTCCACGCAAATGGTTCATCAGGGCCTTTGTACTTGATGCTATTTTTTCCACATGAGGGGCTCCTGATGAAAATGTTCATTGGCTCTCTTGTTCACATCATTGAGGTCTCTGCTCAAGGATCTGCTTCTCTGAAGGGTATTCTCTAATCACCCAGCTGAAATATCATCCTTCATCATGTTCTATCCCCTGCACTTCTCTATTTTTCTTCTTGGCACTGCTTTCCTTTTTTCTTTCTTTCTCCATAGCATTGACATTATACTACATATTTGGTTATGGCACCTAGAAGAATGCTCAACTAATATTTCTTGAATGAATGAATAATTTTGTAAATCATCAACTAACCTTAACTTCAACTCTCCAGGTTGAAGGAGAAGACAACTTGTTATTCAGAAGCTTTAGAGTTGTATGGGGATCTATTTGTATTTAGCAGCTTCGTGGTTTGGTTTAAAAAAGGTTTTTTGTTTGTTGTTTTTAAAAAATGTTGTATTATTCAGAAATTACTGTGTATGTTAAGGAAATCTACCATCAATTTTAACCAATTGACCACCATCTAATATTAAGAAATTTTATGTAGTTTCTTGTACCCAATAAGGATTATAGAGTCACCTACTGCCATGCCCTCAAAGAAAGCCAAATGTGACTTGACTTGTAATGAAACACTCTGATCTGTGGTTTCATTTTGTCCATTGGTGGTGGCGTGTGATGACCAAGTAGCATGATGTACCAGTGGGAACTTGCAGAAGATATGCTGACATAGCAGTCAAGGGACTTTTTATCTGTTTAGGATTTCAGAGCAGAGTGCTTCCTGGACAACTTAATGAAGCTACTTAGAGATGAGCATTAGTTTTTCAAAATTAAAGAATAAATGAAATCCTACAAAAAGTTAAAAGAATAATAGAAAGAATATACATATATGTTTCCCTTAAATGTTCTAATCTTTATCAGCTTGTCGTATTTACTTTAAAATCTCTATCAATACATGCCTTTTTCATTTATACCTTTTTTTGCTGAGATATTTGAAATTAAGTACAAACATGATGATCTTTTACTCTTAAGGACATCCTTTTAAATGAACACAATATCATTTACATAGCTAAGATGTTGAAGAGCATCACAGTAATATTATCTATTACCCAGTCTTATTCAAATTTCTCCAGTAGTGCTACATATGTCACTTATAGTTGTATGAATATGGATTTTATTTACTTATTTTTTTTTAGCATCTAATCAAGGATCCCAATTTTAGGTGTCAGGTCTTCTAAGTGTCCTCTCTTTAAAAAAATATAATTTGCTTTTTAAATATGTTTTTTTAATTGATTTTTAGAGAGTAACATCAATGATGACAGAGAATCATTGATTAGCTGACTCCTGCAGGCCTCCTACTGAGGACTGAGCCCAGAACCCGGGCATGTGACCTGACCAGGAATCTAAGAGGTGAACTCTTGGTTCATGGATGGACACTCAACCACTCAGTCACACTGGCCAGCACTTAGTGTCCTTTTAATCTATTACCTCTCTCTTTGCTTTTGCTTTCTCCTCACCCCTTGCCCTTCTTGGACCTTTTATAACTGGACAAGTTTGTCAAATCCAGGTCAAAATTTTTTGTAAAAATTCTACAGTTTGGACTTGTTTGTTTTCTCATGACTAGTTTCAGGTTAAATATTTTTGTAGGAATACATCATAGTCATGGGTGGTATTGTATACTTCCCGTATGAAGATACATAGTTCTTATGTGTCCTATTGCTGGTGATGCTAACTTCGATCTTGATCTCTTGATTATGTTATTTTTCTTCATAATTAATAAATAGCTTGTGGGTGAAACTTTGAGAATGTGGGAATCCTTGTACCCTATGTTTTTAGCATCATTTGGTGATGCTTGCTTAAATCAATTTTTACATTGTTTGCAAAATGGTGATTTCCCAATTTTATCATGTCTTCTACATACAATAACTAGCATTCTTTTGTGTCAAAGAACTTTTTCTCCTTTCCACCCCTCATACATTTGATTGGATCTTTAACTAATAAATTTTCATTTTCTTTAGAAAAAAAATATTCTAATTGTCTCAAATTTGGCCTGTTGGGTCTTTTAAACTTGCCCCTATATTTTTTGTTACATCCCCACTGAGTGTTTCTTGCTTTCTGACACTACAAGAACGTTTACTCTCACCACTGATTTTACTTGCCTCAGGCATTTCTCCAAGGAACTCTACTTCCTTTATGTAGAGAATGGTATTTAGAAACTAGGATCTTGGTCCTAGATGAGCACATTGATATTAGGGTGGAAATGAGCAATTTCTACTTCTATTACATGCAGTCCACTTCTATCCTTCTTACTCATGTTCCTACTAGTAGTTGTTTAATTTTGGATTTTATACAACTAGAGCATTTCCATCCTTTGCATTTAATTTAATTCAGCTAAGTATTTAATTTCAAATACTGCCACCTAAAATTCAATTTTATTCCTAAGAATTGGCAGAAAATGAAAATCCCTCTCTCTTTATCTGACAGCATGAGAGCTCTAAAGTTTCATACTTCATTCAAGACTTAGTCACCTCTGTTTGTCTTTCATTTGATTTTTACAGATGTTCTGAAGCTTCCAAAATAAATAGAGATTTTCAGTGAACCACAATATCTGGAAGATAAAGCAAGTGCTTACCAGTTTGCTTTGCCATCTGTTCTGTTTTAGATTGGATAAATACATATTCAATCCCCCCACACAGCATGCATGTGTCACATACCTGTGGTGACTGGCTCTGATTCCATATGGTTGATTCTGATTATTTCATTACAATTGTTCAGATTTATAAACCCAGCAATTAAATAAACTTAGACATGTTAATACCTATGTAGCCCTTAATAACATGCCTCCAAAATAGTGTGGGAGATTTTACAAGACATTGTTTCATTGAAGGGACTATTATTAATTTAACGGAACATGTTATACGTTCATATTATTTTCAAAAGTTTCTTTCTTTTTATATTTGTCAAGCCTTCATTTTAAAATAGAAGATTAACTATACTGTATTTTGATTGTTCCAAAAGTGATGATGGTGAAAAGCAACAATACAAATCCCAGCTATTTTTTTCTACCAATGTTTCCATGCAAAGATTAAGAGTGTCTGTGACTGGTTTCTAGAGTGATAATTTCAATTGGCTCAAGTCCATTAACTGCAGGGAAAAACACCTGGCAAGGCGGTTGGTAGCAGCCCGTTCTTGTTAACCTTTCAGCCTTCACAATAACTATCAGCAGGCCCAGAGTCAGGTCCTCTAATAAGCTGGCATTAGAGCTGCTGACAGCTAATAAATAACATTATATGGGTTTCTAGGACTAAATAAAAGAAAATGTTCTGATTAATTGGAATGAAAAATTTTCAAATTTCATAATCTTAGAATTGAATAATTTTCAGACATAGAAAATAAAATAAAGATCGATATGACCTCTTAGAAGACATATTTCTATGCATAAAATAGATTTTCAGAGTATATTATTTTAGCTACTTTAATCCAGTTTAATTTTCTGTTACTTACACTGCTCTTTTATTTTTAGTAAAAGGGAAAATAGCTAAGAAGTGGAAAACTTACAGTACCAACTCTAGAAGTAAAGTTTTAACTAGATTCTTCACACCTGTAAAATCATTTCTGCTAGGGAATTAGAGAAGCCTTTTAATCCCCTATAAATGTGGGAGATTAGACCTCAGTCCTGCAGGAGGAACTGAAGAAGAGCATTTAAGAGCTTCACCAATACCTTCTTTTTGCCTTGCAGGTGTAGCAAATCTATAAAGAGAACCTGTTTACCACTGGTTATGTGGAAGCTGAGATGGACATGAAGAGTCACAGGAGAAAACCAGAGCGGGAGAGTCACTAGAACAACTACTGTCCTGCAAAAAGCTAGTCAGTTTGCATATAGGAAGTAAGATTCTAGAGAAACAAATTCAAGGAAGGTTCCCACTTTCTTGGCATGCAGGGAGCTTTGAAATTAAAAAAAAAAATTCAAGGATGTCAATATTTACTAATTGGATAAATGTAGTAGGAAAATACGTTGAGATATTAACTATAATTCTTTATAGTGTACGGCCTTTTGCACTAGAGAAGGCAGCTACATGTTTCACATTAATGTTTCATGGAATGGATATAACCAATATCAGAAGTGAAGAGAGAAAAGAAAAAAAAACTTTGAAGGGATGTTAGAACGAACCTTTGAACTCCTCATTGGGAAGAAGGGCCTCTGGATCTTCCAAAGTTTGAAGTTTAAAAAGTCAAACAATGGAACTGGAAGGCCATGATAGACGGAATCAGTACTTTTCCATACTTAGGGATTTGATGAAATCTACTAAGAAGGACGGGATAATCAGAGGATAAGCAATAAAGTTTATGTAAGGTGGGTCCCTTATTCCCTCTCTCTACCCTTGCTTGAAACTGGGGAGGCATTGACAGATTCCAGATCTCAGAGCAAAATCCATTTCCTCTTTCCTACTGAGAATCCAAACAAGTCCGGAGATCCAGACCACCCCCTGTTCTCAGCATCTTGTGGAAGCGAAAGGCCGGTTCATGTGGCATGTCTGAGATGAGAGAACTTGAGCAGCCTCACAGAATCTGTCATAACTTACGGAGGCGAGGGAGGGGAGTTGGTTGTTTCCTGTGCCTCTGAGAGACTGCGTAAGTCCCAGAGAGAGAGGGAGTGAGAGGCAGACCTGGAGCGTTCCTAGAGGAGGGAGCATGAGAAAACGCAGAGGTAATTTGCATTAGTCAGTGACTAGGATTAGATGGGAACATGCTCATATGCTAGATGAGAATGCAGACAAGAAGAGCTCATGAGTAAGTAGCAATTCCATCCCTTCATTCACTAACATTGAGGCATGACCTAAGAACCCCCAGTTTATGACAAAACCCCTGGAATAAAAGGAAATGGTCCTGACTTGATTAAGATTTTATCTTCCACGCTTGATCCAATGGGAACACAAAATACAAAGTTAAGTTAAATTATAGAAAAATAAGCAAATCTTCACTTTTTGTCCACCTGGGTTTTGTGGAATGGGATTCATACCCATTACATTTTATATTTAAGTTATTTGTGTGTCAGCTTTAATAAATTTTATTAGAGAGTTCCTGAAGGATAGTGGTTGCATCTCTTTCTGATTTCCAGGCATCTTGAAAATAGTAGGGACTTCATAAATATTTGTTTAATAGTATTAAATAGCTTAAACCAAAACATTCCTAGTAGCAAAGTTTCTTAGCAATTTCACTTATCCACTACATTGAGCTTGTTGCACAGGTATTTATACTCATTCAGTGAGTCATCAGACATAATCAGCTATAGTTAAACTCAGCTAATTCAACGATGGCATGAAAAAGATGCAAATAAGAAGGTTCTAATGACCTTTGCACATAGATACCTAGTCTCAACATCTGATATCTCTCCACTTCTTGAAGTACTGTCTTCATTTGGTTTCCAGCAACTTACCTAGCCTTCTTCCTACATTGTTCACTACTACTCAATTTCTTTTGCTGGTTTCTCCTTCCTTGATCTTATTTAGTTTCCAGGCTATAATTTCCATTGTGTCTACTGATGATTCACATATTTATACACCTGGCCCACATTTCTTGCCTTAGCTCTAATTGCCCCCTTGACCTGTGCATCATGATGTCTAATAAGCTTCTAAAAATTGCCATGTCTAAACTGAGCTCCTGATATACTCCCCAAGCTGGCTCCTCCAGCAGTTTGCTGCTATCTCAATAAAGGAGAATCTCCTATTTCTAGTTTCTCAGTCCAAAACCAAAAGATGCAATCCTTTTTTTTTTATTTTCACTTAAACCTCACTTCCAAATCCACAGGAAAATGTATTTGACTTTACCTTCAAATATATCCAAAATCTGACCATTCTCATCACATCTACTGATGCCACACAAATCAAAGCCCTCAGCATCTCCTGCCTGAATTCTTGTAACAGTCTCCCAGCAGGCCTCTGTTTCTAACCTTGTCTTCCTACAGTCTATTATCAACACAGTAGCTGGAGTTACCCTTTTAAATTATAATCAGATAAGGTCATTCTGCACTCAAATTTTTCATGTCTTTCTAATTCAGGGTAAAACCCCCCATCCTCACTATAATTCTCTTGATGTGATCTGTTTTCATATGACCTCTCAACCTTCATTTCTCTCTTTTAAGACCTCAGCCACTCTGGCTTCCTTGTCCTTTCTCATACATATTTGATATATTTTAAAGACCAGTCCTCTGTACTAGCTGCTCTCACAGCTTAAAATGTTATTTCCTATTATATTGACACTAGAGGCCTGGTGCACAGATTCGTGCACCAGTGGAGTCCCTTGGCCTGGCCTGCAGGGATTGGGCTGAAACTGGCTCTCCAACATCCCCCGAGGGGTCCCAGATTGTGAGAGGGTGGTTCTCAGGTGACCCACCCCGGAATTGGGCTCCCTCCTCTCTGGTTCCGGGGGAACCACAGCTGTCAAGTCACTGCAGCTCAGCAGCTCCTGCATCGAGCATCTGCCCCCTGGTGGTCAGTGCACGTCATAGCTACTGTCTGGTCAGTCAAAAGGTCTGATGGTTGCTTAGCCTTTTATATATACAGACTAGTGGCCTGGTGCACAAAATTCATGCACGGGGAGGGGGGGTTCCCTCAGCCCATCCTGCACCCTTTCCAATCGGGGACCCCTTGGGGGATGTCCGACCGCTGGTTTAGGCCTGATCCCACAGAGATTTGGCCTACACCAGCGGTAGGACATCCTTCTTGCAATATGGGACTGCTGGCTTCTAATGGCTCACCTGCCTGCCTGCCTGATCACCCCTAACTGCCTCTGCCTGCCTGCCTGATTGCCCCTAACTGCCCTCCCCTGCTGGCCTGATCTCGCCCCCAGTGGCCCTCCCCTGCTGGCCTGATAGCCCCTAACTGCCTCTGTCTCAGCCCCTACCACCATGGCTTTGTCTGAAAGGAAGTCAGACATGTGGAAGATGGCCGGTCGACCTGGTCTAATTAGCATATTACCCTTTTATTAGTAAAGATAGATTATATAGGATAGGATTGCTTAAATGGGGGGAGGGGGTTTTTTAGCAGGAGAAGATGCTCTTGGCAGACAAAAACACATAATCCCTATATCTGGACTTATAGCCAGCCATATGCACTATACTGCCAAAGTGGTCATTAAAAAATTGAACCACTTTCATACACCTTACACCAAACAGCTGTTGCCCTTAAAACCCCTCCTCAGCCCCCACCTTAGGTTCTGCCTTCTCAGTTCACCCAGATTAGGTTCTGATTGATCGGTTTCTCTGCCAGTCAGGGTCAAAAGCTCCGCCTCCTAGGCAGCCATTGGCTCCTGGCACTTCACCCAGATTTGGTTCTGATTGGTTGGTTTCTATGCCAGTCAGCATCTCCGGGCCTATCTCTGGGCCTGATCAAAGAGGCAGAGCTGATCAGCAGCCACTGAGGAGGCCCAGAGAGAAACAGAGGCATGGCTGCTGGCGAAGCTGGGAGAGAAAGAGAAAGGCAACGGCTGATCAACAGTTGCAATGGAGGCTGGGGATCAGAGCCTGCCTCTCTCTCTCCAGGCCTCTCTCTGAGCCTGATCCGTAGCCACCTCGGCAGTCAGTGCTGGGTCTCTGTGCTAGTGACCCAGCACTGACTTCCAGTGTTCGGTTGAGCCTTGGTTGTTATGGACTCTGGCTCTTGGGGGTTCCCTCAGCCCAGCCTGCACCCTCTCTAATCAGGGACCCAGTGGGGGATATCTGACTGCTGATTTAGGCCTGATCCCTGTGGGGATTGAGAGAACATCCCTTTCACAATCTGGGACCGCTGGCTCTTAACTGCTCACCTGCCTGCCTGCCTGATTGCCCCTAACTTCCTCTTCCTGCCTGCCTAATCGCCCCTAACCTCTCTGCCTGTCTGCCTGATCACCCCTAACTGTCTCTACCTGCCTGCCTGATTGCCCTCAAATGCCCTTCCCTTCTGGCCTGATCCCCCTAATTGACCTCCCCTGCCAGCCTGATCCCCCTAACTGCTCTCTCCTGCTGGCCTGATTGCCCCTAACTGCCTCTGTCTCAGCCCCACCACCATGCCTTTGTCCGGAAGGATGTCTGGAAGGTCTCCTGGTCCAATTAGCATATTACTCTTTTATTAGTATAGATTTTGCAATAAGAAAGGCAAAAACCATTTTAAAAGAAAATTTGCTGTGGCTCATGTCTAAAGTTTATCAAATCTGAAACTTTACTATAAACCTCAGCCTTCCAATGAGGAATTCTTCAAATACAACCTGAGCTGTGGACCCTGAGCAGGATACCTCTCTTCAAAGTTCCTTATCTGCCCCATCCTCTGCCTTGCCCCCAGCCCCTGCCCCATTATTTTGTCCAAGCAGACTCAGCATCTCAAAAGCCCAGTATTCTCATTCAGGAACTGTTAGAGTGCAAGAATGCATTTTAAAGGATATTTCACAACCCAAAGCACTTTTTAAGTTTCTCAAAGATAAGTGGATGGTCACTGAACATGGATGCAAAATGCATTTTACACGAAAAAAGGAGTTACTTAAATGTTATTTTTAGAAGATTTTTTTCTCCTCATCAAAATAATACAGGATCATTAGTAGAAATTTTTAAAGAATAGTATAAAGAAAAAGAAACCACTTCTCTCCACTATCCCAGGTTAACCACTGTCAACATTTCAAAGTATTTCCTTTTGTCTTTTGTAAATTTATATATCCAAATACCTTTTTGAGGTGATACTATTTATTTATTTTAATATATTTTGTATTGACTTCAGAGAGGAAGGGAGAGGAAGGGAAATAATAACATCAATGATGAGAAAGAATCATTGATCAGCTGCATCCTACACACCCCCTACTGGGGATGGAGCCCACAACCAGGGCAGGTGCCCCGACAGGGAATCCATGCATGACCTCCTAGTTCATAGATCAATGCACAAGCACTGAGCATGCCGGCAGGCAAGATGATACTATGTATTACTTGTGTATCCTTATTTGTTTTCTTTTAGTTATGGTGTATGTATTTCACTACATCTGTAACCACTTTTTCCCATTTATTAAGGCACTGTTTATTTTTCCCAGCGTTATTGAGAAATAATTGCTATAACCACTGTATAAGTTTAAAGCAGACTGCACGATGGTTTGGTTTACATACATTGTGAAATGATTACCACACTGGGTTCAGCTAACTTCCATCGAAGATGTAACAAACCAAAATTGAAATCTCTAATGTAATTTGAGTTAGCGCAGAGACAGCCAGCACCACCCGCTCGGGGACGACGTTCACCCGTGTACCCACCAGGAAGCGGCTGGACGCCCACAGCAGCTGCTCCAGTGCCGACGCCATCCAGGAAGCAGCACAGCAGCTCCTCCAGCTCCAAGGCGCCCCCTGCTGCGCACAGCACCTGGGTCACGGCTGGGTGGTGGGGCGCACTGCCTGTGGGGCCCCTGGCTGGCAGGGCGGGTCCTGTGGGAAGGAGGCATCAGCGGGAATCAAAAGCGAAAGCTTCCCGGTTGGGGGAAAGCAGAACCGCTGCAGCCTTGCCACCCCCGGGCCCCGCAGCTGAGTGGAGCTCAGCACCTTCCCTGGGCGCGCCAGGCAGAGGCGTCTGGCCAGCCCGACCAGGAAATCATCCCGCCATCAGGCCCCACGCTCTGGTGGTGCCCGGACAGCTCACGGCCCCTGAGGGCAGCTATCAGGGTGCGGGGAGTGGAAGTGCCTCTCAGGGCCCTTCACTTCGAGGATGGAGGGTGACTCCGCATGCCTGCTCTCCTCCCGGGCCAGCGTGTGAGAGGATGCGTTCTCCTCCGGGGGCTGGTATGTGAGAGGAGACTCCACTGAGCTGAGATTTTTTGCCTGGCACTTCAGTCAGGTAGGATGCATCGGCCCCTGGGAGGCTGGCCGTTGGGGTTGGCAACGAGAAAGGTACTGTGCTGAGTCATTTTCCAATTGGACCTTCCTCTTCCTTCCCCAGCACACTCCAAACCTACTCTGGCCGACCACCCCAACCCCACAGACCCTTAAGACCTTCCTACGTATTTAGTTGGCTTTCCCCCTCACCCTATTGTGTTGCGTAGGGGACCCCCCTAACTGCTCCCTGGGGGGTGGGGACAGCCCGGGGAGGGGCCATGGTGTTGCGGGAAAGCGGGCTGCGAGTTCCATCAGTGAGCAGAAATCTCTACATTTGTTTTCTCAAAGTCTCTGCATTTGGTTTCTCACAGGATTGAGCCAGAGCATCCAGGGATGAGCTGGTGATGCCAATGGCCTGACAGCCAGCCCGGTCCTCCCGCCACCCATGCTGATTCCCCCGTTCACCATCGCTGATCCATCGGAGCTTGCAGGGGAGGGGGTACCAAGAGGTCAGCAGTTCAGCCCCTGGCCAGCTGCGTGCCCCCCCCCCCCCCCCCATGAGCCTACTGTGAGCACAGCCTGGGCGTTAAGTAAAGCCTTTGGGCCTTGTGGGGGGTACAGACCCTGGCTCTTTTTAAATTTAGAATAGAGGGCCAGGGCACAAAAAATTGGGCACTTTGGGGGGGTCCCTCAGCCCGGCCTGTGGCCTTTTAAAGACTGGGACCCCTCGGGGGCTGACCCTCTGCTGGGTGAGGCCTGCTTTCCAGGGGAATGGGCCTAAGCTGGGAATCAGACATTCTCTGGCAGCCCGGCAGCCCTTGGGGAAGTCCCATTGCCAGCGGGGGAGCAGGCCTAAGCTGCAGTCGGACATCCTTAGCGCTGCTGAGGAAGGCAGGAGAGGCTCCCAACACCACCGCTGTACTGGCAGCCATCAGCCTGGCTTGTGGCTGAGCAGAGCTCTCCCATGTGGGAGCGCCCTGACCACCAGGGGGCAGCTCCTGCATTGAGCATCTGCCCCCTGGTGGTCAGTGTGTGTCATAGTGACCAGTCATTCCCAGTCTTTCTGCTGTTAGGGTCAGTTTGCATATTACCCTTTTACTTTATAGGATAGAGGCCTGGTGCACGGGTGGGGGCCGGCTGGTTTGCCCTGAATGGTGTCCCGGATCAGGGTGGGGGTCCCCACTGGGGTGCCTGGCCAGTCTGGATGAGGAGCTGAGGGCTATTTTCAGGCAGGCCAAGCCTGCAACTGAAGCTCCCAGTCTCTCCTTTTTTTTTTTTATTCTGAGATTTATTTACCTTCTGTAATTGAAACTTTGTTGCGGCTCCAGGTCCGAGGCTGGCTGGCTGAAAGCAGGTATCTGGGGTTGTTTAGCTTCTATAATTGCAACATTGTTGCATCCGGAGCTCAGAGCTGGACTGTGGCAGGCGGGGGACCTTGGCTTCCTTCATCGCCGGGGCAACCAAACCTCATGTTCGCTTCAGCTGCGTGGCTGCCGGCCGCCATCTTGGTTGGCAGTTAATTTGCATATCACCCTGATTAGCCAATGGGAAGCATAGCAGAGGTACGGTTAATTACCATGTTTGTCTATTATTAGATAGGATAGCTCCCTTACTTCCTTCAAAATTTTATTCAAAAGTCATCTTTTAAGTAAAACTTCCATTGCCACTCTCTAGAATTTCAGTGCTGACCTACATATTTCATAGGGCTTTTCTCTGTTTTATAAATTCTTCTTAGATAACCTCATTTATTCAGATATATATTTTACTTATTTATCTTGTTTATTGTTTGTCTCCTGCTTGACAGTGTTTTGTTCACCACATGATATCTGGCCCTATAGTAGTGCTTGACATATGGTAAGTACTCCATAAATATTTGTTGAGAGATCATTTAGTAAATAAATGTGTATTTACTAAACTATTACCAGTTTCTTTTTCAGTTTCACTAATTCATGACCACATGAAATAAAACTATGCTACTAACAAAATTTCTTCACATGGATTTTGTTCTATTTCATTACAAAACCCAGTGTTAAAAATGCTTCTGTAATGCAAGTTTGCATATGATAAAATATACTTTCTGAGTACAATGCTATCAGGAAAAACTCTGTTAGTAATTAACATAAAGGTTATTTTGCCTCCTTGTAAATTGGTTCTTTATCCTAGAATGGTTTCTGGACCAAATAATAAAATAAGCATTATGCTTTTGAATAAAAGCTATGTTTTTGTATACAAACTTCTGTTTGCTTTGTTCTTTGTTTATGCTATTGTGTGTGTTTTTTAAACTAGAATTTTCAACATCCTCATTTCTATCCATGGAAAATCTACATATTAATGGTGTGATATTTTTAATACTTTGATAGATTATTTTTTTTATGAATAAACTGATTTTTTATATTATGGCATCAGGGAAGGAAAGAAGGACAATGACCTCTCTGAGAGGAGAGTTTGATGCTGGGGAGAAAGGTAATGGAATTTGAAACATACCTTCCAATGCTTCAAAGCCCCAGAGTGGGGAAGAAGTTCACTGCACGTGGAGACCGGAAAACTAAGGGCTGAGGGCTGTGGCCTTGCTTAGCATTTGGTACTCCACTAGGAAACCGATGTTCCAGGGCTCCTCTGGCCAACAGGCAGCAGCTCAGCGCAGTCGATATGGTGGTGGTGCACTCTGATGGAGAGAAGTTCTTGCTGACATGTGCGTGCTGCTTTAGCTCCTGCATGGGCACTGGCTTAAGGGCCACAAAAAAACCTACTGTTTTTTTTTTTTTTTTTTTAAATATATTTTATTGATTTTTTACAGAGAGGAAGGGAGAGAGATAGATAGTTAGAAACATCGATGGGAGAGAAACATCGATCAGCTGCCTCCTGCACATCTCCCACTGGGGATGTGCCCGCAACCCAGGTACATGCCCTTGACCGGAATCGAACCTGGGACCTTTCAGTCCGTAGGCCGACGCTCTATCCACTGAGCCAAACCGGTTTTGGCAAAGAACCTACTGTTAAGATGAAAGATATGGCAGTGACTCTGAGGGGTGTTCAAAATCAGGGAGCAGAGTGAAAGCTGAGTCAACTTGGACTGGCAAGGTATCAGGCAAGCTGAGAAATTTAAGATCACAAAGACAGAGCCATAGAACAGGCTAACACTGGGTGGGTGATCCCCAGCTGACACACTCAATGGTGAGACTGAGGCTAGAGAGCCTCCCTCCCACAGTACTCAACGTCATCTAAGTTACAATATCTTAGGAGTCAGCAAATTGTAGCCCATAGGCCAATATTGCCTGTTGCATGTTCTGTAAGAATGATTGAAAAAAATCAGAATATTTTGTAACACTTGAATATGATATAAAAATCGCATTTCATATAAAGTATCCATAAATAAAGTTTAATTAGACACAGCCATACTCATTTATTTACATCTTGTCTATGGTTGCTTTCTTGCTACAGTAGCAGAGTTGAATAGTTGCAATAGAGACTGTATGGCAAATAAAACCTAAAATAAATTGGCCATTTACAGATACAGTTTGCACACCCTTGCAATAGGCCATCTTAGAAACTAGCCTAAGGAGAAAGAGAGGAGTCTGAAAAACTGAGGCATAACCTGAAAGAGACTGGATTAACCCCAAGAGATCACTAAATTTTTTAATTCACAAAATATAATTAGATTAGATAAAGATTAGTTTTAGCAAAGAATTTCTATGCCAATTCTTTCACATGTTCTTAAGTGGCTCAATGGGGCATTCTCAGGTATATCTCAGACACAGGGTGGTTTCTAGACCCTCAACAGACTCAGTGCAGATTTACTCGCACCTTTGACAGTACTTTACAAGTATCAAACACATAAAGAAGTTATTAGAACCCAAGTTTATGAAACCTCTAGGCAAAACTATAAAATAGCTGTTTTGTTTTTTATTCTTTCATTCTACTTCCAAGTCTGTTGGCAGCCCTATTTCCATCTTGCTAAGGTATCAATCTCACTAAGGCTGTTTTATTGATGTCTTGTGTCATTTCCTCCCGGTTGACCTTCCTTATTGTCCACAAGACGATGGAAACACCTCATTCATTTATACTGAAATATGAATGTAGTGATAGTTATGAATATCTTTAATCTTTCAGATATATATTTTTTAAAGAATAGTTTATTGATTTTTAGAGAGAGAGGAAGGGAGAAGAGAGAAACATTGATGTGAGAGTGCAACAGCAATTGGCTGCCCCCTGCATGCCCCCTACTGGGTATTGAGCCTGCAACCTGGGCATGTACACTGACCAGGAATTGAACCAGTAACCTTTGATGCATAGGACGATGCCCAACTGAGCCACACCGGCCAGGACAAGTCTCCCAGATATTTTGAAAACAGCGGTTTGTTAATGCCAAGGAATAAATTCCTGATGGAAGAACTTAAGTGGTAATTTTGGTTATGTGCTTTTAGAGTTTAAACTGTGGATTCATGCCAACATAATAGGTCAGTTTGTGAGGAATGCATGTTTATATGTTATGTGTGATATTTTTCTTCTGTTTGTTTTTAAAATTTACATTACTCCAATTTTAAAGGGGAGAAAATGAAAATAGGTAAAAGTTAATGTTAATTTCAAAGCCTATTTTCTTAAATTAAGAATAAGTTAAAAACCCTAACCACTACTGGACCCTATTTTCTATGTTTGAAATACATTTTTGTAAATGACCTAGTTGTTTCTTTTCTTTTCTAAATAACTGCTGCGTTTCCTACACACAGGTCCTAAAGGCGTCAGCAGCCTAGTGCTTTCTTTCTTTAAGCCACAAGGTTAAATGGCCCAAATTTAGCTACGCCAGCATTCTTCTTGGTAAAGTTAGCAACTCATTGTGCCGAGTTAACCTTGAAGTTATTTGATGTTAAATCAGTTTTACTTGGGAATGTTTTTTCACC
>NW_005871123.1:654811-731481 GCF_000147115.1 Myotis lucifugus | reverse complement strand
TGTAATATCATTCCTATCTGAATGACCCTGCTGTGTTAGAGTCATGAAACAAGGGGTGTCAACTCATGGTAACTGCCACTTTTTGTCAGCCAAATAATGGAAGCTTCTAGTGGATTGGCATTTAAAGAAAAGTTGACCAAAGAACAAGTATTTGTTATAATACAGGCTCAGGAATAACCATACATTAATTGGAAGTAGAGTATAAAATGTACTCAAGGTAATCATAAAACTGAATTACATTGAAAGTATATTTCTTACTAGAACTTACGTAGCATGGTAAAATAATGACGAAGAACACTTGTGTGCACCAAACTGTCCTGGCTACAAGTGTGGTGAAGGATAAGGGAGGTGGAGGTGGAGGTGGGTGGAGATGAACTTATGGGAGGAAAATGGGCAACATCTGCAATAGTGCCAAAATTGAAAATTTTAAATAATAATAAAAAAATTAAAAATGAAAGCAATTGACAAGATATCTTTCAAAGACAATTATATTTATAAATTTAGAAATTGAATTTTTGTGGTGAAAAGGCAGTTGCTGAGCTTCCAGACTAATGACAACCTTAGAAGAATATCCTTTCTTCCTTACTCCTTCTGTCCTTCTTTCCTTACTTTTTTCCTTCCTAAAGTGAGAAGATGCTGGAGGGTATTGTTATTTGGCTCACTTGCACAAAGGGAACTTGTATAATTTTACTTTTATCTTTCAGGTATCAGAATTTAGCACCTATATATACTTGATTTAAATTAATTAATCTCTAATACAAATGGACTATATTTTACAACTCCTTTCTGTCACTTTTTTCCCTGCACTTTTTTAATGCATCATTATTAGATGTTTTGTTTCATAAGTAAAAAGATTTGCTTTTTAAAAATTTGACTTTCTGTATACTTTCTTTATTTATAAGTAGGAAGTCTCATAATTTCTTTTATAGCTTCTTTTTTTCCTCATATGATATATCGTATGATATTAATGCCCTAGTTTATGGACTTTACTTCATGAATATGAGTCTATTGAGACTAGATTTTGATTTTGTTATTCTTATATGTCCTTGGATTCTTTTCCACAAGGACAATATTTTTGTTTTATAATCAGAGGCCAAATTTAAAGTTCACCATCTGTTTATCAAAATTCATCAAATAATCAGTTTGCATGCCCTGTGCCAATTATATACCCTTTTCTCAGTAATAGAACATATAATTTTCTGCCACCTATCTGTAATATCAATCCTGTATTCTGTAAGGAAAGAAAAAATAATTTTCCTAAGTTCTTGGCCTGGTGTCCCTGTAACAAAAGACAGATTACCAAGAGAAAACAAACAGAAGTTTATTAACAGGTATAACCTGTGTACATGGGCGATAATCCAGGGAAAAATGAGTGACTCTCAGATGTGGTTTAGAATTCAGGCTTAAATACCATGTTTAGTTAAAGACAAAAGGGGGAAGGGTGTGAGGGAGGCAAGTTGCAGGGAGATGACCAGGAAAAGTATGGTAAACAAGTGTAAGCTTTGTTATATAGATTTAAATTGGTGCCTTTTCCATTGATAAGTGTTTCTAGTGAATCATGCTTTTCTTCTTGGACAAAATTGAAGATTTCCTCCTTTGGGAACCCATGAGAAGGCAGGATTCTTTGGAAGAGACAATGATGCTGGGAAAAATAGAAGGCGCAGGAAAAGAGGAAGACCAAATATGAAGATGGATTGACTTTATAAAAGCCACAGGTGGGAGTCTGCAGGGGCTGAGCAGGGCTGTTGACAGAACATTGTGAACATCACTCATTCATAGGGTCACCAGGAGGCAGAGCCGACCCAACCGCATGTAACACACACACACCCTTACAAACAGAGGCTTCCTTTATAAATGTAAATTTTCCTTACAAACTAGTAACTTCTACTTCATTTTCAGAATTCCTCCTGTGTCTGCTATTTCTCAAAATAATCAGCTCAAAATAATTCAATTTAAAAGAGACATATTTTAGGGTGGCATATTCTGCCACTCTTCAGTCCTTTTCAGTTTTGATATTTGTGATTCGCAATTTTATAATTAAAGGGAAAAACTTGAAGTATTTTCAATAAAATTTAAAAACAGTTTATGAGAACAAAAAATAGGATATTTGAAAAAAAAATGAACTTTAAATGTTTATTAGTAACTAGTGAGTGGCAACTAAATGTCAGAAAAACATACAAGAAAACATCCAACTCTTCCTTCTTTTACTTGAGGCTCCTCCCCTTGCATTTGACAGTGTTTTAGATCTTGCTTAGATTACTCAAACAAAATTCAACACAGCTCTGTTCTAATTTTAGTACTGCTGATTGACTCTGATTTCTAAAATGCCCCTACCCTTTCCTTAGATTGCACTATTTTGATTCTCTTTCTATCTCTCTTAAGTTTTTCCCTGTCTTTGTCTTCCCTCTTAAATCAGTATTTGTTGTAGTAATATATAGAAATGTTTACAAATGTTTTAAAAATGCCTGAAAAATGTTAAGAAGGTTTTAAAATGTTTTCCTTGAAACTTAAAGTGTGATATTAAGGACACATTCCGCACTGCCCTGAAGCATGTGTCCCTCATAGATAAGGATTTGAACTTCAGTTCTGACTCAGAGTGACTTGCTAAGATAACCATTTGAGTGAGTGATGTACTCTCCCTAGATAACCACATATAGCCCCTCGCCCTGTTTGAGATTAACATGTGTGCATTGACTTAATTCATTGATACCCACCTGAACTGCTGCGGGTGCGGTACAGGCTTTAAAAATGGGGGTCCTGACCAGAACGGTGCTCGCCTGTTGAGACAGCTACAAAGGCACGTCCTCTTGTCAGTTTGGCAAGCGATGCCGCTCCACGCTCCTCTCTCAGCCAGAAGTACAGCCAGTACCTCCCTGTTGAGACGCAACCGAGCTCTTGGGTGAGGAACGCTGGCCCCCTGTATCTGGACCGGACCAGCCCAGCTGCTGGATCCCAGAGGACAGCACTACCGGGATCCCCAATAAGCCTATACCCGCAGCACCAGGAATTGTGTGAGTAATAAAGTGCTGTGTGATTTGCAACTGCATATGTTTCATGTGGTGTAATTACTCCAGCAGTTAATTGAACTATTTTGCGTAAGCTTAAAATTAAAATTAAAGCTTCTGGTCTTTTCGGTCCTAGGCTTGCCCTTGGTCCTGCTTGTGTAGAGTAGCCTCTTTGCTAGTAACTACTTGAATGTCCCAGACCTGCACAGTTAAACTTTATCTCAAGGGACGCCTTAGATAAACACCCCAGATCCTTTCCCAGGATCTACTTGGGACAGTATTTCTCCAAGTATGATTCTTAGTTCATTTGTATGTTTAATAATTATTAGAATAGGATTCCTATTAAATATGCAGATTTTTGATCCCAGGCCTGGCATCCTAGGGAGAAATCTCCTAATGGTGGAGTCCAAGAATCTGCCTTGTTTCTCTGAATGTGTTTCACTCACAGTAAAGTGAGACCTGTTACTTTAAATCATGGGCTGTTTCAGGATTCTTCCACATTTCTGCCTTAGTCACACTAAAATTCTCCCTATTGTCCAAAAATTCATTGAACCTATCCTGGCCTCAATGCTTGTGTCCATTCCAATCTCACTCTGGAGTCTCAGACTTCTCTCTCTCCTTGGAAGGCTCACAGAACTTCAAATTCCCCTTGAACCCGGTCTTCACCCTGCCTTCCCTCTTGCAGTGATTGACATCATTTACATCTACACGGTTGCCAGAACAAGCAACTGGGAGGTAATCCTAATTTTTGTCTTTTCCCTACATTTATTCACTGTCAGGCTTCTATTTATTTTGCTTTCTAACTATTTGTACATTCCATCCAATTTTCTCCATTACTACTGTTATCATTGAACAAAATTATTATAATAGTAATTTCAATGTTTCCGCAGACCCTAACAATGTCCCATGTATGTCCCTCTCAGGTCTTAACCTAATCCTATCACTTCTCTAATTAAAAGCTTTCAGAAGCTCTCATTGATTTTTTTCTTTTAAAAATATAAAATATAAACTCCTTTGTGTGGCTTACAGTGCCCTTCATGATCTGATCATTGTCTATCTCTCCAATTTATTTTTTACTATTCCCAGGGTTATGCTTTATAATTTAGTCATACTAAGTTTCTTATATTTTCTTTAAGCTTCCATGCTGTTTCTTGCCTTTGGGCATTTATGTAGAATATTCTTTCTGCCTAGACCCCTATTCCCTACCCTCTTTACTCTGATAGTTTCTACTTAACATTTATGTCTCATCTCTTCTGGAATGCTTTTCTCCTCACCTCTGGAGTGGGCACAGCATCACAACAGTTTCATAAATGAGAAAGAAGAAAAAATGTTACTGATACTGTTATAACTTGGTTATTAAATAACAGGAAATAAATAAAGGGAAGACTAAATAATGTAGACATGCCATTTATATAGCTTTGCCAGAAAGCTACAGTTAACGTTCTCTGAGTCTGTTCCCTAGAGATCCCTGTGGGGAGGGGCTGGACAATAGATGCATGCCCAGTAAAGTCTGGGTGATGTAGGAAGATGCGTAGCTGTCAGTCATATCTGGGAACAAGCCAGAGGCCAAAATAGGTGTGGCCACTGCAAATGTGGGACAATTTGGACAAAGGGACTTCTCTCTCTCTTGCTTTCACCTCTCCTGCTTGCCTGTACTCCTGGGTCTGCTGTTGCAGGGGGCGCACTCCCTTGCACTTGCCCATGTGGCCAACAGCCATAGGGGACCCACACAATGGACTGAATCTAGCCTGATGCTACATTGGACTCAACTTCACCATGAAAACAGAGACTCTGGACACTGCTCCTGCTTTTAGCTCTACTAAGCCCCCAGCTGTACATTGTCCAGGACTGGGTTGCAGACAATGGGATTTTACACACCAAGGGATGTAATTCAATGCAAATAAAATCCATTCATTCTCCTGTGGCAGTCTTAGAAAATTCATTTTCTAAAGATATCACTAGAACTCCACTTCCACTAATGTCGGGGAAATTGTACTCACTGATTTCTCCAGTAACAGCACCAGGCAGCACTACTCTAACATTTTATTTCCTTCACAGTGTTTTAAAGAATTGGGTCAAATAGTTACTGGTAGCTGCAAGGGAGGCTGGGAATGAAAGTATCTTTCAAAAAAACATGAGACATCAAGATTAGTTTACACAGATCATGATTCGTCACTCAAACCAGAGGTATTATCTTTTTTTTTTTTTTTTTTAGCCTGCAAACCGAGTCTTTATTTTATAGCCAGATTCCATGAGGCAAAGTAAGGGTGTGGCCAAGATGTTTACAATGTTCTCGTGGGTTTTGAATCTACTCAATTACATGCACCTGATCAAGCTTTGTTTACTTGCTGCACCTCCCGCAGCCCATATCACTAGCCACCTGGGAGCCCCTTTCCACACCACTTCAGACGCATATCTGGATTTTAAGAAATAAACAATTCACTTTTATTTATTCAACAACTATTGGTCATTAGGAACGTGTCAGCCACTTTCTCGGGCACATTCTCCGGGTTGTGGGCTTCATCCCCAGTGGGGGGCATGCAGGAGGCAGGTGATCAATGACTCTCTCTCGTCATTGATGTTTCTCTCTCCCCCTCTCCCTTCCTCCCTGAAATCAACACAAATATAAAACAAAGTAAATAACATAAAATAAATATATCTACACACACACATTACAGGGAGGAAGCTCCGGGCATGGAGTGCCTGGATGTGGAGGCCCTGGGCTTGGAGTCCCTGGGCATGGAGTCTCTGGATGTGGAGGCCCTGGGCTTGGAGTCCCTGGGCATGGAGTCTCTGGATGTGGAGGCCCTGGGCATGGAGTCTCTGGATGTGGAGGCCCTGGGCATGGAGTCTCTGGATGTGGAGGCCCTGGGCTTGGAGTCCCTGGGCATGGAGTCTCTGGATGTGGAGGCCCTGGGCTTGGAGTCCCTGGGCATGGAGTCTCTGGATGTGGAGGCCCCGGACGTGGTGTCCCCGGGCGCGGAGGCCCCAGATTCGGAGGCCTTCCTCTGGTGCATCCGCAGGTGGCGGTGGTAGGTGGAGGACTGGCGGTAGGTCCTCCCGCACTGAGCGCACGCATAGGGCTTGGCGCCCGTGTGGATGCGCTCGTGCGCCTGCAGGTTGGTCCGGTGGCTGAAGGCGCGGTCGCAGCGGCCGCAGCGGAAGGGCTTCTCCTTCGCGTGGATCAGCTCGTGCACGCGCAGGTCCGAGGCCTGGAAGAAGCCTTTGCCGCACGTGGCGCAAGCGAAGGGCCGCTCATTGTTGTGCCTCCTCTGGTGCAGCTGGAACCGACAGAGGTACCTGAAGACCCGGGGACACTGGTCGCACCGGTACAGCTTCCGGGCGCCCCCCGCCTCCGGGGGCGCCTCCTCTCGGGGAGGCTCTTCCTGGGCAGTGGGGGCGCCCGAATTTGCTGAACCGGAGCTGCGTGGACTCTCCCCGGACACCTCGCCCTCTGCGGGGCCCTGAGGGCTCTCTTCCTCCTGGATGAGCATAAAGGGGGGTTGGTGGTCTGGACTGGAAAGGTTGTCGCCATCTTCATCTGCATCTCCTGGTGCTGCTGGTCGGGGTGTCTCTGGGGGAGTCGGGGAGCGGGTCCCCGTGGCGGCGGCTGCTGAGCGCTGCTCCTGGAGGTGGGCCAGGACCTGTCCTATGGGCATGTTCTCCGAGAACAGGGCTTCCTGCTCCACCATGCTGACATGGATCATGCTGGGGGACCTCAGGCCCTCATCCCCCAGGTGCTCCATGAACGCCTCCATGTCTCTGCCACTCGACTCCCACTTCTCCTGCCAGGCGGCCCTCTCGCTGCTGGGCCTGTTGAGCAGGAACTGCTCCATTGACAGTTGGACAATCATCTCCAGCTTACTGTGCGTGTCTGGCTGCAGCCACGAGCAGAAAGACCAAAAGATGCCCCGCAGCTCCACCATCCCATACCCGTGGCTGCCGTTGTTCAATGAGATGAGCCCAGGGCTGGGGAAGCCGACCTCCTCCGCCTCCTCTCCCTCCTGGTTGATGGGTCCTCCGCGAGATCTAAGCGTGAAGTTTCCTGCCCGGGGACCGTTCCTGGCTGGTTCGTCTTGAGATGCCATTCTCCTCACGGACACAGACGTTCACGCTGGGTGATCCCGGCCCAACGCTGAGCTGCTGTGGGGCTTGGCTGTCAGCGATGTGCTCCCATGTGCTTCCC
The DNA here is from genome assembly GCF_000147115.1 of Myotis lucifugus. Classification (NCBI taxonomy): domain Eukaryota; kingdom Metazoa; phylum Chordata; class Mammalia; order Chiroptera; family Vespertilionidae; genus Myotis; species Myotis lucifugus. The sequence continues at coordinate 724,290 of NW_005871123.1, read as the reverse complement.
AAGGCTCCTGCCTTTTATAGGCCCGTGGTCCGAGATGAGATTAAAGCCTGTGATCGGATAAACTCAGCCTGTGAGCGTTGTCTGGTGGCATCTAGGCCTCCAGGTTCCATCTCTAACACCGGGTCTACACCCCCTGGGCAGGAGCGAGGGGGCCATCCTCACACACGCTCCTTCACTAAAGGGGCATGCAAAGGTCACTAAGGGGCATGCAAAAGGTGAGCGTCGTCTCATGGACATTCTGGTCAGGGTTGGTCATAAGCGAGTCTCCCACAGATATGGAGAGAGAGAGAGAGAGAGAGAGAGAGAGAGAGAGAGAGAGAGAAAGAGAGCACAGAGAGACTCCTGCCTCAGCCACTGAGCCATACAGGCCCGGCTCCTACTAATTTCCTAATCCTATCTTTCTTGATAACAGATCAAGAAAGAAGGTGAAATGGTCTAAGACAGCGGTTCTCAACCTGTGAATCGCGACCCCTTTGGGGGTTGAACGACCCTTTCACAGGGGTCACCTAAGACCATCGGAAAACATATATATAATTACCTATTGTTTTTGTGATTAATCACTATGCTTTAATTATGTTCAATTTGTAACAATGAAAATACATCCTGCATATCAGATATTTACATTACGATTCATAACAGTAGCAAAATTACAGTTATGAAGTAGCAACGAAAATAATTTTATGGTTGGGGGTCACCACAACATGAGGAACTGTATTAAAGGGTCTCGGCATTAGGAAGGTTGAGAACCACTGGTCTAAGAGGAAGAGATTAACAGGGTTTACCAGCTTTCTCTTACAGACTGACACCCCTAGGGAATGGCCAAGCAGGCTTACTTCTTAATCCAGCCCTAGTCATTACCTCTCCACCCCCAATCAACACCGCCCCCCCGCCCCCCACTCACACCCCTTTCCTCATAACCTCAGGAATTTTCCAAAGTAAAATGCTGTTTCCAAAATAAGATGCAAATGACTACAGGGCTCTCCCAGTCAAGGTTAATGTCTAGGCATCTTCTTTTTGTTGCCTCTTAAGGGAGTTTCTTGCTACTTTGCATGCTACTTGTTTCTGGAACTGGAGAAACACAAACAAAAGGATTAATTTGGCTAGTGCTCCAGAGAATTTGGAAGGCAAACAACTGCTTTCTTCTTTTTTTCTTTTTCTTTTTGTCAATATGGCAATTAAGAGGGGGAGATTAAAGAAAGAAAAATAAATGCAGTTTTCATTTCTACGGTAGACTGATAGGCTGGTGAATCGCTGAAAAGGTAATGAGCACCAGAATAGTTTTGGATTAACAAATCCAGTTCAGGGATAAAAGTCTCTCTTCCCTCAATTACTTTCTCCCCAAAGTACCCAAACATGGCATAGACCAAAGCTTGCCAATTTAGATTGAGAATTTGTGTTCATAAGATTGTGTATAAAAAATGTTTTTATACTAGAGACACAAATCTGCATAAAAATTTGGTTTCAAGTAAAATCAGGTTTTGTTTTTTTTCAGTCAGCAGTGTTACTTTTGATTTTGTTGTGGATGAGAAAAATATAAATATGTGAATAAAAAAAAGGGGCTCTGTGGAAAGTAGCCTCACAGGGTGATCTGATCATAAATCCTTAAATGGGCAGGGCAAGGTGGGTACTCACACCCCAGGCATATAATTTATTTAGTAAAAGGCTTATCTTTGCCTTAAGCAAGCCCTGCCCATTGTTTTTGTGCATCCAGGTGAAAACACCTTTGAGATGACTCTTTTCAGACCCCTCCTTCTAATGCATGAACCGCCCTTCTAGACCCTTCCTTCCTAGGGAGTACATAATCTTAACTATTTTATAATCCAATCCTGGCCTTTCTTTGTTCCACCTTCCTGTAATCTTCCTTATGTCCTCCCCTTAACATTAGATGCATAAAAGAAACTGCAAAAACTGAGAATTTGAGATCTTGTTCCCTGGCATACATCATCAGTAGAAATTCTTTACAGATCTGGATGTTTCTTAAATTGACAAATATATAGCAGATTATTAGAGCAAATGATCCAATAGGAATATTCGTAGTTGTTATGAAATCATAGTCTCAAAGGGTAAATACTAATTCTAGCTCGGTTATCAATTTACCTATCAGTGATTTTGGCAAATTGCTTAATCTTTCTGACACTGTTTATTTATGTTTTAAAGAGTGATGGTGCTCCTGTCACATTGGGTTGTTAAAGCCTCTTGTCCTTCATTGTACCCCCTATTCCTATCTTACCGCCTGACACATGAGAGACTCTCAGAAAATAACCATTGAATAGAATATAGAATTAAAAATCAAATAAAATATGTATATAAAAGTATTGTAACTGCATAGAAACTTCATCTTTACTTTTTCTCGTTTCTTTCCTTTAGATTCAAACTGGCCTCATCCAACTCCCTTATTCTATGGAAATGTACCTTCTGCAGCTCTGAGCCCTGTGCTTTTTCCATGGACCCCCTAAGTCCTAAAATTTCCTAAGCCTGCCTATTTTACCCCCCAAAACTCCTTTCAATGTCTGATGTCTCATCCATAACCAGGTGGTTCAGCTTTGTCTTTCTGAGGAAGAAGTCCAGCTTCTGGGGCCACAGGCCCTCACTTCTGCCCACTGGGCCCGGGAGGGTCAGAACCCAGGCCTGCAGTACCATCACCCCCAGAACCTAAGTGATACGGAATTTTTGGACTGGAACCCGGATTCTTTGTCTGCCGGAGTCGAAGAATGAACCCACGGACAGAGGGTAGTAGAGCAAAGGTGGAGATTTATTGAAGAACAAGTACTGACTCCCACGTGGGGTGGGGGAACAGTCCCACAGAACTGACTCTCAGGAAAGGAGGGGGAAAGGGTCCCACTGAGTTCTTTTTCCCTATGGTTTATAAAGGCTGCAGATCCTGGTGCCTTGATATCCCCTCTGATTGGTCACTATTCCCTTAGACTGGTTACTATGGTTTCTCTAAGCATTTCTCTAAGCATTTCTTGGTTTTCTCTGGTCTTCTGTAACAGGGGAGCCAGGTGTTTGAGCATGGGTCACTTCCTGAAATACATCCTTACTTTCTTTACTGTGAGCTTCTGTTTATGTCATATTGGGCTTTATGTACACAGGCAAACAGACCTATTTAGTCCAGTAACCTAGTGAATGACTACACAAATGTAAACATTATTAGTTTTTACATGGTATGAGTATGTCTTATTTCAAAGCCAGCTGTCAGAAATTAATGGATAATGTAATACCATTTTATAAAATGGTTTTAATTTGTAATATTTTTAGTATTTATTTGGCAGTTGATTCAGGTTGACTTCATCTATAACCTTCAGAATTATTTATGAGTACACTTTATTTATAAACATTGGAACCATTTAAAAAGTAACTTTAGGGCAAAGGGCCTAAATATAGACTTCTCCAAAGGGGACTCCCGGAAGGCCAAGAAACAAATGCTCAAAGTAACTAATCATCAGAGAGATGCAAATTAAAATGACAATTCAGTATTACCTCACATCTGTCAGAATGGCTACTATCAACAAATTAATCAATGACAAGTGCTGGTAGCAATGCAGACTGGTGCAGCCATTATGAAAAATAGTATGGATTTTCCTCAAAAAATTAAAAATGGAACTCCCATTTCACCCAGTGATCCACTTCTAGGAATACATCCTAAGAAACCCAAACACCAATCAGAAAGAATATATGCACTCCTATGTTCATATCAGTACAATTTACAATAGCTAAGATTTGGAAACAGCCCAAGTGCCCATCAGTAGATGAGTAGATAAAAAAAGCCATGGTACATTTACACCATGAAATACTATGCAGCACACACACAAAAAAAGGATCTCTTACCCTTTGAGACAGCATGGAGGGACCTGGAGAGTATCATGCTAAATGAAATAAGTCAGTCAGAGAAAGACAAGTATACCATGATCTAACTCATAATTGGAATTTATTGAACAAAATAAACTGATAAACAAAATAGATCCAGAGACATAGAAACATGGAACAGACTGTCAAATTTCAGAGGGAAGGTGGGGGTGAGTGGGTTGAAAGATATCAACCAATGAACTTATATGCATATATGCATAATCCATGGACACATACAATAGTGTTAAGGTTAAGGCCTGAGGCAGGGGTCAGGGGTGGGCTACAAGGGGTCAATGGGGGAAAAAGGGCACATATATAATTCTTTCAACAATAAAGATTTTTAAAAAAGGAACTATTCAGAGACTCAACTACATACCACACAATTTAGGGGAATTGGGAATATTTATATTATATTATGGCTAAAAGTAGGGAGAAACTACTCAGATTTGGGTTTTAAGTTCCAGAAATGACTAGCATTGTAGTTAAGAGACAAATTCTAAAGTCAGTGAATCCGGCCTTGGTGACTCATTGGTTGAGCATTGACCTATGAGCCAAGAGGTCGTGGTTCGATTTCTGGTTAGGAAACATGGTGGGGTTGCGGGCTTGATCCCTAGTGTGGGGCATGCAGGAGGCAGCCAATCAATGATTCTCTCTTATCATTGATGTTTCTCTCTCTCTCTCTCTCTCTCCATCTCCTTTCTTCTCTAAAATCAATATGATATATTAAAATAATAATAATAATATTAACGTCAGAGTTCTTATGTCTGAATTGTATGATCTTTACATGTGCTAAGAGCCAGCTGGCTCCGAACCTGCCTGTTGGCAGTGTACTGGGCCACCCATAGAGAGGTGGTCTGAAGGCCATGTTGGTCCCACCCCTGTTCAGGACCCTAGGGCAGGCCCTGCCCCAGATGCTCCTATCTACCTTCCTACCTTTCAGCATGTTCTGGGAAGTTCTTTGAATATGGTGACAAATAGAAAGGAATATAAAAAAACTCATAGTCAATATTTACAGTAAAACTAGGTTACAAGCCATTTCTTTGAACCTCAAAATATAAGTATAACAGCACAGAAACTTCATTCTTTAATATGACATTTTCTCCTTTATTTTCTTTTGTTTCAAACTAGCCTCATCCTGCACTGTAACTTACCCACTTCCTACTCCCTTGCACATCCACTCCCTTATTCATTACTAGAGGCCCGGTACTCAAAATTTGTGCACTCAGGGGGGCGAGGGAGGGGGTGTCCCTCAGCCCGGCCAGTGCCCTCTCGCAGTCTGGGAGCCCTTGGGTGATGTCCGACTGCCAGCTTAGGGGAGTGGGCCTAAGCTGTCAGTCGGACATCCTTAGCCCTGCCATGGAGGTGGGAGAGGCTCCTGCCACCGCCGCTGCACTCACCAGCTGTGAGCTCAGCTTCTGGCTGAGCGGCGCTCCCCCTGTGGGAACGCATTGACCACCAGGGGACAGCTCCTGTGTTGAGCATCTGCCCCTGGTGGTCAGTGTGCATCATAGCGACTGGTCATTCTGCTGTTCAATCTATTTGCATATTAGCCTTTTATTATATAGGATGCCTTCAGGATAATGAAGTTCTGATCAGCATCAAATAATCTTAGAAACAAAGCCTGGGGTCTGTTGATCATAGAGATAGAGCTACAGTGTAACCAGAGCTTTAGTTGTGTTTCAGCTCCAGAACTAGAAAAGTGGAAGCACCCCCCTGATCATACCCTTGTGAAACCAAACAGATCAACACTGTAGCTGACATCAGGCAAGATCTACTACCCCTACTCTAGTGCTGACCAATCACTAGAGACCACGACCCTAACTCCACCGTGATTAATGATTTGTCCCCTAAATAATCCACCCCCTAGAAGCCATGGGGAGCCAGGTCTTTGAGCACAGCCTCACCTGTGACTCCAGGTTTGGCACATTTCCTTAAAAATAAAGCTTTATTTCTTGGCTGAAAACTCTTGTTCACTTTTGATTAAGGTTTGATGTGTGCAGGCCAATGAACCCTTTTAGTTTGATAACATAAACAAATGAGGAAAAACTATCAACTGCCACAAAAACCGTACGGCACCAACATTTTCATCGCAAGAAGAAAGAAGAAAACAACAGGGTAACTGAAGGACCTGAGCACAGGAACCCACAAAATGGCCAACAAGTATTTACCGGAAAGTGTGTTGGATTAATTAGAGAAGAGCAGCTAAACTTGGAAGGGTTTCCCCTGTTCCTATAGTGCAGTGGTTCTCAACCTTGGCTGCACATTAGAATCACCTGGGAATCTTTTTAAAATCCTGATTTCTGGGTCTCATCCTCCAGAAATTCTGTTTCTTTGTTACTAATGTTGTGGGCCCACCCCATAACAAAGAAACAGAATTTCTGGAGGATGAGGCCCAGAAACCAGAATTTTAAAAAGATTCCCAGGTGATTCTAATGTGCAGCGGGAAACAACCTTTCCTGTGGGGGGGGGGGCAGGGCCACCACTTATGGTTTTTAGGGGGGGGGAGGGGGGTTAGCCCCAATTTTTTTTTTGGAACTAATTAACCAGGATTTCTGTCCAGGATAGGGTCCCATATGGGAAGAAACTGTCTGGCGTAGAATCAAATTTGGTCAGGATAGAGACAATAACAAGAAAAGAAAGAGGATGTTCACGCTAATGTGGGAAAGAGAAACAGAACTAGAAAATCTTAGAAAACAAGCCACCATATTTTTTATATATATATATTTTTATTACTATTAAATTTTACTACCAAATTTTTAATACTATACAGAAATACTGGATTAAGAAGCCCTATGAAGTTAGAAAATGCCTTTTAAACCATAATCTTTCCTAAAATTTAAGGAAAATAATTTTATGTAAAAATGACTAGTAAAAAAATGTTGAGGCTAAATCCCACTAAAAAGTATCAAAATACAAGAAACTAAGGGTGAAAGCATGGTAGAATTATATGTCTTTAAAAGAGATCAAAATTATAATCCACCGTTTCAAAACATGTTTAGACATTATAATGTAACATCCTATCCTATATAATAATCCTATATAATAAAAGGATAATATGCAAATTGTCCCCTCAACTGGGAGTTCGATGGGAGTTTGACCAGGGGGCGGGGCTAGCCTGCCAACTGCCTGAGGTCCTCCTGCTGGCTGGCCCCACCACCAATTGGCCCCTCACACCCTGATGGGGGGTGGGTTTGGCCCACCAATGGCCTGGGGCCCCTCCCCCCAGCTGGCGCTGCCAGCGGGGATCATTGGCAACCTTTGAGCACTAAGATATGCTTTAGTTCAGGGGTCCTCAAACTAAGGCCCGCGGGCCACATGCAAATACAAATATTGTATTTGTTCCTGTTTTGTTTTTTTACTTCAAAATAAGACATGTGCAGTGTGCATAGGAATTTGTTCATAGTTTTTTTTAAAACTATAGTCCAGCCCTCCAACGGTCTGAGGGACAGTGAACTGGCCCCCTGTTTAAAAAGTTTGAGGACCCCTGCTTTAGTTAGATTAGCATAACATATATTGCAGGGTAATTTACAAAGACTTTCAGAGGTAGGGAGACCAACAGTTCACTCTAGCAATGGTCTCGAAAGAGTTAATAAAGAGATGACTTAGGATTGAAAGGGAGAAATATGAAATTGAGGATGGATGAGAGAACACTTCAGACATACAATCTGCAAGTCTTGAAAACACTTTGAATGCCAAAGATAAGGGAAAGATATATGATAAAGAAAAAGTATTCCTAGGCTTTGAGGCTGAATAACTGTAGAAGGATGTGACGTTAACAGAAAGAGAATAAGGACAAGTTGGTTTGGATGTTAAGAAGGTAATGAGTTCAGATGTGAACATATTAAACTCGATATGCCAGCAAATATAAAAATGAACCCACTGAACAGGCAGTTAGAAATGAATGATCAGTAGTTGGAAAAAGGCTGAAAGAATAGTACTAGAAATCATATATGCAGAGAAGATTATTGAAGCCATGGAAATATCTGAAAAAAAAAAGATGTGGGGTTAGAAACAAAAATAATTAAGGAAAGAAACTTGGAGATTGCTAACTTTAAGAGATAGTAGTAAAGTAGAGCAAAAGGTTGCACAGGAAGTGTGTGTGTGTGTGTGGGGAAACCAGAGTAGCACATGCCACCAAGACAAGGAAACTGCCTTTCCAAGTAAAAATTAGCATGACAAGGCTACCAAGGGTCAGGAAAAAGGATGCTACCTCATTACAGCTGGAATCAATTTCAGTAATCAAACAGTTATTACTACACTACAACTATAATTAAAGCTCTCTGATAAACTGAAATAATCTGTTTTCCTCCATTTTTCTAAAGTATCACAGAGTATTGGTAATGCTAAGTAAACATGAATTTGTTATAGAACCAGTAACAATACAACAATATTTACATGTTTCTATTTATTTGGTATTATAGCCATGATTCTAAAAATACAGTTACACAAACAGTAATATATACTTTTCTACATATAACTTTAGAGAAACCATATTGGTAACTCAAGTTCTTTAGAGCCATTAATAAGTCAGGCAATTTTTTCATTGTTGTTAAATGAATTACAATGTAAATGAACCCACATCCTAAATAGAGTTACAGCTGTGAACTTGCTTTGCGAACATTGCAAAGTCATAACTTCCCTGGTTTCAGTTCTTTTTTCTGTTATACAGAGTAGGTGCTGAAGACACCTCTAAGGTACCTTCCTAACTATATATTCTAATATGTTTCTGAAATGCCTTTTAACTAATTAACTCAGTTACTATACTAGTACAAAGGTGGACTTAATTAAAGGAGGGAAAGCAACAAGATGAAGAACTATTAGTCTTGCATACATGTCAAGAAGAGTGTTTTAAATTCAAAATACTTTATTGGAGAGAAGCTCCAGATAAATGTCAAGAGACAGGAAATATAACCTTGGATGCTCAGCCATGCTCTTTTGCTCCAGGGAGTGACAGATTGGAATAGCAACATTTTTTTTAAAACAATGTTGTTTCAAGAAAAATGTTAGGCAAAACTGAGATCTTCTACTGGGGAATATCCTGCAACTATTAACAAGAGATTATGAGAACCCTGCCATCATTAAAAATTAGCCTGTAATTATTTTTAAAAATAAATACACAGACCTAGGTCCTTCAGGAAATCCTTTCATTACAAAGAGGTTGGACTAAATTCAACACTGAGGTACTTAGGAATCCTTAAATGAATCTCTGCCAGGAAGATGGATGGTTGTCCAATTCCAGTACCATCACAAGCTATACAAGACCTCGAGATCATGGCCTGCATTTTAGAAATCTCTCGTGTCACAGCAGTTGACGAAACTCACTTTGGAGGTATGTCAAAGATGGATAAAAGGGGGTGGGGTGGGAGAATCTACCATCTATTCTCTAATGTGCTCAGTAATTTACAAAAAGAAGTTAAACCAAGGCTGGATTTGTCCTTGGTTTCTAATTCTTAACAGCAGAAGTAGATTAAAAAATTAAAAAAAGACTGTTTGAACTAGTTCATCAGAATAGATAACAAATAATAAATAAATGCATTACTGGTTAACCTCACAGTTTTTACTAAATACAGTACCTGTTCCATTTATAGAAAAACTTGAAATAGCTGATTGGCTTTAGTGACTGATAAATTAGATTTAGCAAATAATGAAGGCCAGATAAGATACTTTATTTTGCTAACTCCATATTTTTTTTTAAAAATTTTGTTTTACCAGCTCATGTAGTATATTAAATAGTGAAAAAAACTCATTGAGGGTTTAATTTAGAGGTATATAAAAATAAACACTTTAGATTTCAAGGAAATAATAAATACATTAAATAAAAGTTGCAGATTAATTGAATGTCTTTAAATTGTCTTTTTTCCCCCAATGATAAATTTAACATGATTTATCCTTTCTCCTGCCGCAAACTTTTACAAACATATATTTAAAAGAATAAGTCAGGGCTGGAAGGTCAGCACTCTGCTGGTGGACAGGTATCCTACTAAACCTTTCTAGAGGACAATTTGACAATTTGTGTTAAAATCATTAAAAATAGATTTGACTAATAATTTCACTTTCTTATGAAAATAATCATAGCTTTAGAAAACATTCTACTATAAAAGGGTTTGTTGAAGTTATAGTCGTAATACAAAATACATAAATAAGATAAAATAAAAATCCGATAAAAATAAAATATTACTTAAATGATAAATCTGGTGCTATACACCCATATACTAGACTATTTTGCCATCATTACAAATGTTGTATAGTATTCTTAAAAGAGGGAACATGTTTATGATACATTAAATTTCTTTAAGAGCAAACTATTTATTACAGTTTTATACTTGTATATAATACATTTTATTATTTTATATATTTTTAATAATATTACAGTATTATTCCATTTTTATAAAAACATTTATATATTTCACACATGCACACACAGAGTATAGTTTGGCAAGATTTTGTGAGAGACACTATCAGTCCTTCATATTGTGGGTGAAAGTAATTCACTCTGGAACACAGTTTGTTGTGTAAAATGCTGATACTCTAATTTTATTACTTTTTTAATTACCTGAAATAATTTTATAAAGAGATGCTTCCCCTTTCTACCATTTGGTCAGCCAGTTTTACAGTGCATATAAGAAAGCAACATAAATACCTAATTTTTTTCTTTTTGTATAGCATTTCTCAAGATATGTATTTATTCCCTTACATCTCCCAAAAGATGACTAATTAATTTTTATATCATCATAAATCCATTAAGTAAACATATTGTATTTCTTATGCTTATTGAAACAAATTGTTTTATGTTTAGCCATTGGGAAACTCTTCAAGTTAATGCCTAATTCCTTTTGACATGATCCTAAAAAGTCTCTGAAAGCTCCCTTGCTACCTGGTATAACAAGTTTCCAAATTCAATTTGTACATTTCCAGCCCTTCATATGGAATCAGACATTTCTCCATTTCTCTTATGTTATAAAGTATTTCAAGACACAATTTGGTCACCAGAAATATGCTTTGTTACTGGGTTAGTCATTGTTTCCAGGCCTTTTCAGTGGATATATATATATATATATATATACAGGGTGGGGCAAAAGTAGGTTTACAGTTGTGCATATGGAAAATAATACAATAATCAATAAAATAATACAAGAATAAACTCTGTTTCACTTACTCACAACTGTAAACCAACTTTTCCCCCACCTTGTGTTGCAATTATATATGCATGTATGTGTGTGTGTGTGTGTGTGTGTGTGAGAGAGAGAGAGAGAGAGAGAGAGAGTGTGTGTGTGTGTGTGTGTGTTATTTATAAACTAGAGGCCCAGTGCATGAAATTCATGCACTGGGGGGATGGAGGGGGGGGTCCCCTCAGCCCGGCCTGTGCCCTCTCGCAGTCTGAGACCCCTCAGGGGATGTCCGCTGTCTGCATTTAGTAGTTTGAGATTCTGCTGTGAATAACAGAAAAGTGAAAACTAACAGTTGGTTCATGCAGCATGTTCCATTATTCACTCTCTTTCCTGTAGACAAAAGACAGAAATAAGTAAAGCAGGGTTGGGAGTCTGACTCTGCTCTGCATTGTCTTGAAGACTCAGGCTCCTAGTTCACACTGCTTCGTCAACTCTAGATTTCAACCCCTGTCCAGGTTGGCTTCTACTACTGAGGTAGCAGGAGGAAGGAACATAGAAGTGGGGGCAAGGATGTGTGACAGCTGTCTGTTAAGATGGGATTCAGAAAGCTGCCACTAATACTCTGACTCATAGAACATTGGCGAGGATTTAGTCACATGCCTACTCGTGGCTACAGAGGAGACTGGGGCATGTTGCCTTTATTCTAGTGGCCTTGTGCCCAGCTAAAATTTTTATGAAAAATGATAAGATGGATAGTTGGGGACCACTAGAATTTATGTTACTCTGTGGTAGGAAATTTTACTTCAAAGAAGTTATTTTTGCTAGATAAATAAAAGTGTAACATTGAGTGTATTAAAACACATGCATTAAAATGACCCATACTCAAAGATTTAACAGGTCAAACTCTTTTAAATATTGTTTCTTCCCCACATAGTTCTTATATAGGCATGGTTTTTATATTTAGTAGACAGATACAATTGTTTCCTTTTCATTTGGTGTTAAAAATAAGTAGTTTTCTGTGATGTCATTGTATCCTCATAATGTTAACGGCTTTATATTTGTTATAATAAATATTTTCATGCATATTAAGTTTTCCTCTCATTATTTTTCTTCCTTTATCTATCTTCCCACCAAAAGTGAGATAATTAGGTTATAGGGTACAAACATTTTATGTCTTAAAATACACTGAAAAATTATTTTTCTAAATGAAATTCATCAATTTATTTCCTTTTATAAGTTATGTACAAGAGAGCTTGCTTGATTACCAAATTTATTCATTTTATTGGATTAAAAAGGCACATTACCTATTTAAATGTGTTCTTTTGATAATAGCAGAGTTGAACATTTTAATACAGATAACTTACTTTACTCACTTTAATTAAAATTGTTTATATCCTTTAAACAAATTTGTATAAGCTTTTTATGCAGTGTATATGTATATAAAAAATTGGGCTATATTACCAATTAGGTTGACTGTACATACACATGAGCTAGAGATACAACCCAACCTAACTTATATGTTGGAACACTGTGGGGGAAAAGACAGAAAACTATCCTGGAGCTTAAATGGCTCTGACGTGGTGATGTCTGGTCACTGACTTCTGTAGTCACGGGCATCAAGCAGTAGAGGGCCACTGGATGTCCATGCATGTTGCAAAGATTATTCTCAAAGCAGATTTTGTCATCTGCTTGGTACACACTGCATTGTGAAGGCAGCACACCCTCAGACTGCATTTTGTGAGGTCCAGTCTGAGAGTTATTAGATGACCTTGCTTATCTCTATAAGCTTTCTTCTCCTGCATAAATATTTTTTCATAATTTGACAGCCAAAATCGTGAGCAATAGCACAGCAGTATTGGAGATTCCAATGTAGAGCATCTCATTGGTGATCATCCATGGATTTTGTTCCAGGCATATGTGAGTTTCAAGGCATTGCCAAACACCTTCTGCAGGCTGTGCCATGACACCATTCCCATCTGCTGTGTAAGAGTTCAGTGGTGAGCTGGTCATGTTTGTTTCCTGTGGTGCGATAGCCTGGGTTTCTGTTGTCTTCATTGGAGAAGATGAAATAGCTTCTCTCAGGACAGTCTGCGTGTGTGCTGGCATTATAGGAGCAGAGGTAGAGACCCAAGGTGATGCTGGAACACTGTTGACCTTAGGTGGAGCGGGCTAACTCTTTAATAATATGTTGGTTTTCAAATCATTAAGCCAACCTGATGTTAAACACAGCAACGATACATGCCACGTCAGACTGGGCTGCAATGATTCAATTTAGCTCATGATGCGTGTTCTTCTGAAAGGTGACAAAGTATCCATCAGTCCCCATGAGTCATTTGAGCATTTATTACTATGAACATGCCCCTTGTCCCTCGCACACGGTTGTGACTTCACTAGCTGTTTAGTAATTGTAGGGTAGCATAGATACTGTTTTTTAATATGTAAAATTTGCTGCAAATATTTGTCTGAAACTGTTTTTTCTCTTTTTATAAAATTATTATTATTATCACTATACATATATATTGCATATTATAGTCTATCTTTTTACATAGCTCTTTTATGCATAAGGAGTTTATATATTGTATAATGTTATACATTGTGAGGCATGATCTAAGTTTATTCTCCAAATTCCTTAGTAGTTATGACATACCATTTAAAAATAGCTCTTCCCTTTATGATTTATGATATAACATTTATAAGACATAAGTTAATAATATATATGTGCACACATATATGTATACAAATGTAACCTGAATAATCATTTTGTTTCATTTCTGTTTCTGCAATAGTGATGTTTTAAAATGTTTCTCAAAGATGAATATTGTTAGCTCTTATGTTACTTATCATAAATTTTTTTAAAATAATATTTGTGATAAATTTATCCATTTTTGAGGTTATTTATTTTTAATGGGGTATCATTACTGAGGATAAAAACCCGCTAATAAAACTAGCTTTGGACACAGGGGCCACATTTCAGGAATGGCAAATGAGTACAGAGGAGTAAAGCAGCCTATTCAACACCCCTCTCCCCACACCTAACTCAGCAGCAGTACTTGTGGACAATACTCCCAGAGTACTTCTGTTCACAGACTCTGAGGGAGGCTCAAACTCAAACACCTGTCTATTGTTATGAGGTTAGCGTCACAGTTACCTGATTACCACTCATCACCCATTTTTGGGGATGGAAGTGATCTGTAAAAAAAACATTTTTCTCCAACTTCACTCTCCAAACTTTCCCTTCTTTATATTGGCATATGACTTGGCAAACAACCACTAGTAACTTTTCTATCCCTGTTCTAGAGCCCGAGAGAAGATCAAGGGAGTAAGAAAAAGCAGGAGGGATCTTTGACAGAGACTATGACCTAGAAAGACACATGGCAGAGAGAGGGGAACATAATTAGGAGAGAATGACTGAGATGATTCAGCTATGTGGCAGCTCTGTTTCGATTACTCTTCATGTTTAAGTGCATATGGCACTTGAGCATTTAATGTATGTTCCTTTGAGTTATGCTAGTCTTTTTAACATCTCACGCCCTGTACCAAACCGAAATACCATTGTCTGACGGAAAATTATAGACTTATCGCTCACTTTAGAGTCCCTTTACATGCAAATTTGCCTGCTTCGAAATGTGAATAAACAAAACTAACAGCTAGGGAAAATTTTATATAAATTTCTTTATTTTAAGCAATCATAGTTTGAGATGAGTTTCTTTGAAGTTGCAAGTTGAGATTTTATTCTCTACATCATCCAGGTTTGCAGCTTACATCAACCAGTTTTTGAGCTTCACAATTCCTTTGTATATTTTATAGGCTCAATAGAAGGAATGACACTATATTGGTTTTAAACTAGTTATCTCATTTTCTTACATAATTTTTGCATAAAATTTAAGTAGAAGGGAAGATTGTTTTGGCGACTTAATCCCTAAATCTATCCAATAAAAAAAAATAGCTAAAGACCTGATTTATTATAAAATTTTGCAAAATTCAGCTGACAAGTTCACCCTTTTTACTTCCCTCATATTCTGTCAAAATGGATTATTTAGAAAAATAAAAGTTTAAAAGAATAGTCAAAATACATGTCAAATGTCAATGAAAAACAAATGTTAGAGCATATATCTCTTACCCAAGGATATATTTATTTTAATAAATTTTATTTTCTGATTAGTTTTCTCTTGAACACTGCTAAAATACACAAAATCAGCCTTCAGGGTTTTCTAACATTTGCTGTGATCGTGTGGTTCAATCCATTAGCAAACCGGCAGTACGTAGCACTCCCACACTCCACTCGAGGAAGGAATCACAATTTCACAGTTTGGTTCCCAGCACTGCCTTGCAGGGCTACTATCATAATGAGTTTCTGGCTCTTGACACATAGGCAGAAGTCTCTTATGTTGGCTTCTCAAAGGGGAAGGAGTGAAACACTAGCGGAAAGAACAATTATATCACTAATAACACAAAAGCTGTAGAATTGCTCCCAATACTCTCATGTATGTTACTGAAGTAGTGTGTCTCTTTTCCCCTCAAATAATGATTTCTTTTTTTCCAGAAGACTGGTGCAGGTTTGTACAAACTAGAACATAGGAAGAAGCCTGAGAAACTAAGATGCTGTGCATTATTTATTTAAAGTATTATTTAACTAGTGTCTTTTTTTAAAACCAGAAGAAAATAAATGGCCAGCCCAAAAATGTACTCAGTCATAAATTTCTGATACAAAACCTTTTTTTGGATAAGGTATTTAGTTTTAAAAAATCTGTGTTACTAAAAAATATTATGAAAATAAACCAGTTAAAGGACATAATCTTATCATATACAAGGGAATAAGGCATATTCAATTTATGTTGTGTTGGGAAAATAAACCTCCACAGGATGGTTGAGCAACCAGAAGAGCCTAAAGTTATCTCATCATGTGCTACCCCAGTGCTCTGGAGGCATATGGCATCAGGCTCCTCACTGGGTCCCCTTCTTACCAGGGGCAGTGTGACTCAGGAGAAATTGCATTGGCCTCGAAATCAGCTAAACTTGGGGACATGTTGCAGCCTCACTCCTCTGTGACCCTGGATTAAGTTTCTGTGTCTTCCTACCACAAGACATTAAAAAGTGATGCCAATATCTACCTTGCAAGGTCATTGTGAAGATCTGTGGTAATGTGTAGAAAGTATTCACCATAATGGTCCTAACAGTGTGGGAATTCAATAACTAGTAGCGATTCTTATTCTTCCCTCTTTTATCTATCCTACTTTTTTTTGGTTTGCATCATGTGTGGCAAATGCAGGGTAGGCCCAAAGTAGGTTTACAGTTGTGAGTATGTGAAACAGAGTTTATCCTTGTATTATTATTTATTAATTATTTTACTATTTTTCATTTGAACAACTGTAAACTTACTTTTGCCCCAATCTGCATATCTTAATCGTATTTGCATTTCCACCCCCATCCTCTTTCCACACCTCTGGAAGATACTGTTAACTGATTATGGCACTGTATTCTACTGTGTTTGGAGAGTCTTAGATCTAATTATCTTTCATAACACAGCATCTCTCTCAGCCAATTTCTAAGAGATGCTGTGTTATGTACTTGTTTTGGTAGATGTTACAATTTTCCATACACAGACATGCAAGACACTTTTTGTTGCATTGCATTGTGTCTCAATCTTGGCATTTGAAATTTTTATTTTTTATGATTGTAGATTTAAAAATATCCTCTTATATATTTTTTCATGATTTATACTATTTATTAGGATAAGAGAATAAAGCAAAATGGGCATATATAAGATCAACATACAAACAATTGTATTCTTTTTTTTATTTGTATTTACTTTATTGGGGTGACATTGGTTAAGAAAATTATGTAGGTTTCAGGCAAACAATTGTTCTCTGCTGGGAAACTCCTCTATGTCTGCTTTATTTCTTTTAGCTGGTCCAATTATTTCTCACTGTCAGGTTGAAGACGTCTTCTCTGATCTGTGAAACCTGCCTTAGGTACTTACTCTTCTTTTGTCCATCACATCACTATGTCCCTAGCTCCCCAAATATGTAATAGTCGATGGCTTTCTACTCTTTGAGATATTAATTTCCTCAGAGTGAGCTTTCTTTTCATTGTTGACACTTCTAATCCTAATGCAATGCCTGACACAGCAAAAATATTTCAGGAAAAAGTTACTGACCACCAAAACTATAGCTAACTTTTATTTTGTCATTAAAATTGTACAGTATTATTTATATCAGTAAATTTCTTGTTCCAATGACTATATATATACATATATATATAAACTATATTACAGATTTTGAAATGTGAAATATTTCCTAAGATTAAAATTATATAAGCAAATTTAGGTTAACTTTGTTTTGAGGAATATTTCTTAGTCTGCTTATATGTCAACTCAACTCTTATGTTTTTTGGCTTATTTGTTAAACCAAAGTCAGTGAAGCAAATCCAATAACAAGCATATTTCCTTATTTTACTGAATACCTATGCTTTAAAAGTTTATATTAATGATTTGAACAAAATCAATAAATATAGCAATAACACCTGTCATGATATTGCTTTATTTTATATGTGTGTTTCATAATGTAATATATCCACAGTATCTTAAAAAGACTACACGTATGCTAGCTAAAGAAAGAAGGTAATTGAAGCAATTATCCAGATGGTTAAAGAAAAACAAATACTAATCTGATCCAAACCTTTTAAAATTTAAATGGAAAATTTTCCATTTATACATTTTAGTTTTGAAATTTGCATATCTTTTTCAAAACATATTCTATTACTAGTTATCTAAATTTGAAACCCCAGAGATAGTTTTGAGTTTCCTCTTCTACACTTCTTGCTTATCTCTCTACCTGAACTTTCTGTTCAACGTATTCCCAAGTTCTATAGTATCTATCTCCTCCATTTACAGTATATTGAGCTCATTCCTCCTTGACTTTCTCTTCCCCTGTCTTTCTAAGAGAGCTCTTCCATAGTAAATTCCTAGCTTCTTCTCCTTAAATCCATCATATAGAAAGACTAGTTATGCAATTTACTTACTCTTATACATAAAGGTTCTTTACTGTTGAATCAGAAAAAAGATTCTCAGCTTACTAGCCAGCTGTCTTTATAATTAATTAGCTAGCCTTGCACTTCCTCTTATATGAACTCAACAGGAAGCCAAATCCACAGTACAGTCAAATACATCTCATGATTTCTAACCTTTATGTTTTTGTTATAGTTTTTTGAACCTCATCCAGCATGGTCAGTGGTGAACCTGAGGAGGGGCGGTGACAGATTAAAGAAGACAGAGAAGAGAATACAGTTGGGACCGGGTGGGACACAGTTCTCAGATGGAGAGACAGTGCCACAGCCTATAAGCTGAGCCTTTATTTTATAGTCAGATCCCATGAGGCAAAGCAAGGGTGTGGTCAAGATGTTTATAATGTTCTTGTGAGTTTCAAGTCTACTTAATTACATGCACCTGAGAACTCTATTAAGCTTTGTTTTGGCAGCATTTGCTGCACCTCCTGCAGCCTATATCACTCAGCCACCTGGGACCACAGGTTCAGACCATAAGGTCAAGCTTACAACCATAGCCTTTGGCTATAATTGTGCTGGGAGGGCTTTGCCCTCCAAGCTGGGACCTGCACGTGGCTTTGCCATGAGAGGACCGTGCCCTCTCATTAGTCTGAGGCTTGAACCTGTCCAAACGCTGTAGCTGCTCTCCACAGTTTTTGCTAAATATTCCTAATTTTCTAATTAATCCTTTAAAAATCTTACACAAGTATTGGGGTCCCTTTCAAAAAGCATGTTTTATTTTTTTATTTTTAAATATGTTTTTAAAAGAGAGAGAAAGGTAGAGTAAGAGAAACATTGATGAGAGAGAAACATCAATCCATCAATCAGCTGCCTCCTGCACACCCTCCAATGGGAATTGAGCCTGCAACCCAGACATATTCCCTGACCGAGAATTGAACCTATGACTTTCTGGTGCATGGGATGATGCTTAACCAACTGAGCCACACTGTCTGGGCTATAAAGCATCTGTTTTATGAAGTAGTCCTTGATTTTCCAACCTGATGACAGCACTCTTTTGAACCACATTATTAGGGTTCTCTTACTAACAACCTTCTCTCTACTCCCCAAGTGCAAGATCACAATCATCTTGAGAGTGTCGTTTCTTATTTATAACTAGAGGCCTGGCACACGAAATTGTGCACAGGTACAGTCCCTAGGCCTAGCCTGCGATCAGGGCCATCTCCCTGCCACCCACCACAGTTCCCCATTTGCCATCTGGTGATGGGAGCCTGACAGCCAGGGAAGGGACTGAGAGGTCGGCTGTTGCTGCCTGCTCACCAGCCCCATCCCTGCTGCGGGTTGCCCTCTGTGTGTGGGGTGACCAGCGGGGTGGGGACCTTGGCCTGGTGCTGCCCGCAACCCCGCCACCCACCCCAGTTCCTGTTTGCCATCGGCGATTGGAGCCTGCGGGCTGGGGGGAGGGACCAAGATGTCGGCCGTTCCACCCACTCGCCAGTCCTGCCCCCCACTGCCACCCACCCCAGTTCCCCATTCACTTTCGGCGATCAGAGCCTGCTGGCCAGGGAAAGGGACCGAGAGGTGGTCAGTGCATCTTATAGTGACTGGTTGAGCGGTCATTCTGGTTGTTCTGCCATTATGGTTGCTGGGCTTTTATTATATAGGATTCTATCTCTCACTGCGCCTAATTTTGCATCTTATAATTAGATTTACTACTTTTGTTTTTGTAGAAACAAAACAAACTGAATTTTCATTTGTTGACATACATTAAAATAATGTATTCCAGGCCCTGGTCAGGTAGCTCAGTTGGTTAGAGCATTGTCTTGATACGCTAAGCTTGTGGGTTAGATCATTGGTCAGGGCACATACAAGAATCAACCAATGAATACATTAATAAGTGAAATTGATATCTCTATTTCTCTCTCTCCTTTCCTGTTTCTTTAAAATTAATAAATTATAACAATAATGCATTCCATTTATAAAATGAAGTAGGGAGTTAAAATAAGGAGTAGACGTGTAGAGCTATTTAGTTAGAATCAGCTACTGTCTAGTAATGTTTAGTGCCCAACGTTTTAATTTACTGAAGTTTTATTTTAGTTAGATTCATTTTTCTCTTTTAACCTTTCCCCCCTTTTCTTCTCTCCTTTCATTTTTGCTATATATGTCTTCGTGTAGATACAGCAAAGACTCTCTTTCATGGTGTTAAAGAATTCTTCCTCTACTTGATTTTTCCTAAAGTTAGAGAGAGTGATTTAGAATGAACTAAATTTGACTTGAATCCTTACACATTTCAGAAAATGTCAGAGTTTTAAATTACATACCTCTGTATGCATTAGTGAAATCTTGACTTACTTCCAGATTCTGCTTTGAGCAACAAAACACACCATGCTTAAAATTGAGCTCATTTGAAGAGCACTATAAGTAATGTCTGTAAGAAATGTTACTCAGATATCATTTTCTCTCAGAAATATCTCAATATGTTCAACAGACCTGCCTGTAAAGCAGAAAACTTCTAACTCAAGTCAGTGAATGAAACTGATATTAGTTAGCAGCTTCCCTGTGGAGGAAAAGTGGCTGTGAATTGGGGGTAAATGCTATTTGAGGTCTATCTTTACTCGTGTGTGGGGTACTTTCAGCAGCTGTACTTTCAGAAAGTTATTTCATTTATGGCTCTTTTGGGGGAAGTGTTTCTATAAAATACTAACCTGGACACATTTAATTTTTACATTTTTAGGAGGAAGCTGCTCAGTTTGGAGCATGTTCACTTCTGTTGAAAGCTGCATGTAGATCTTTCGAGAGGCCACATGCTTGAGTCTCTACTTTTAAATTTTCATGACAGCTTTTGCACTCTCCTGAGCATTCAGGATCCAAGTTTCTACTGAAGCATGTAATTACTGGTGATGACTTAGCACCAGCCTTGTGGTGCAAAGTAATGACAAATGGAAGCAATGTCAATAAGAGGAAATTGGCAAACTGGAGACAGCCAAGTAAGACAACTCAGAGACTCACATGCTCTGGCAAACTCTCCCACTATTGCTAGTAGCAAAAAAGAACTTTATAAGAAATTCTTATGTAATCCCCAAGGTGCTCACATCAGACAAAATAAAAGGGTTGCTTTTTCTTTGTTTCTTTCCTTCCTCCTCCTCCTCCTCCTCCTCCTCCTCCTCCTCCTCCTTCGTCCTCCTGCTCCTCCTCCTTCCTTCTTCTTCTTCCTCCTCCTCTTTCTTTCTTTCTTTCTTTCTTTCTTTCTTTCTTTCTTTCTTTCTTTCTTTCTTTCTTTCTTTCTTTCTTTCTCTTTCTTTTCTTTTCTTTTCTTTTCTTTTCTTTTCTCTTCTCTTTCCTTCTTCTTCTTCTTCTTCTTCTTCTTCTTCTTCTTCTTCTTCTTCTTCTTCTTCTTCTTCTTCTTCTTCTTCTTCTTCTTCTTCTTCCTGGTTTAGAATGAAAACAATGACTTCATTGATTTGTGTGTCCTACTCTTACTGTTGCAACTAGCTAGTTAATATTAATAATAGGAAGAGAGCAAGGATGAGGCTAGATATTATAAGCATGGTCATCTGGGCAGCTTCACCAGAAAGCTGCAGTTTCACATTCCTCACAGGGAACCACTAGTCCATTCCCTGCAGATCACTGGGGGAAGATTTCCAACAAAGGGGAAGATGGGAACATGCCAGTGAAGTCAGGATGATGTAGGGAAGATGCTTGCCTATCGGTCTAACCTTGGAAACCATGGATTGGCTAGGATGGTAGAGCCACTGCAAGTACATGAAGTCCTGAAGGATTCATTGGTTAAACTCCTAGTTAAAATCCCCAGACTAAGAAACTTTCTCTCTCTTGTTCCTCTTGCTTTGATCCTGCTTCCTTGCACTCACTCGCTCCATGACACACGCTAGCCTGCCATATGGCCCAAGAAGCAATATTGCCCATGGCCATGCAGACCCCACACACAATGGACTGCACCTGGGAACACAAGCCAAGCTAGCCAGATGCTGGACTGGACTATGCTTTAATATGGAGTGAAGACTCTGGACAGTGATGCTGATTCTAGCTCTATTGAAGGCAAGCTGGGACTTTTTCCATGGTAGAAAAAAGGGAGATGGGACCTTGGAAAGGAAAGAAACTCCCTTAATGGTATATCATCAATACAGCTCTTCATGATACCTTATCCTCCTTTGCGGGATGGAAATTCTTGTTTCTGCAGGACCCCAAGAGCTCCACTTCCACCAGTAACAGGAGGGGATGCAGAGGACATCCTACTGATAACCCTACTCTTCCAATTAGTTTCTCACCTTACCATCATTTTATTTGGTCTCTCCACTGTTTGCTTTGCTCCTTTGGCTTAGGGCAGTGTCTGTAGAAGCAACTCTCTAAACACATGACTATGACTTATGGAAGACCTAGGAATGGGCTTAGAGGTAAGCCTGTGTTTTAGCTGTTGGGGTGTATCGAAATTACATGGGGGAGATTATGAAAATTGAAAATTTCTGGGTTTATACCTCAGAGATTCAGATTCAGTGATCTGGAATTAAGCCTACAATCTTCATTTCTCTGAAGCACTGAGTGTTTGGAAAACACTGGAAAGACACTGCTCTAACTTGGAAAAAAGCTCTTTCAGTTTCTTTCTGCAGGATCCTAGCAGGGTCCCAGCATCTCTATGAGCATGATAGAACCACAAGATCACAGGCCCCACCCCCTTATTAAATAAGAATTTTCATTTTGACAAGATCCCCAGGTGATTCATACACATATTAGAGTGTGAGAAACATTGCTTTAGCAAATACATTGGATTTAGTTACAGCTGTCTAGTTAGGTTAGCTGCGTTGAAAAAATTTAATCGAGTAAAGCTAATTGGCTTTATTCAGTGATTCATGAATGGCAGCAGCCCATCTAGCAACTGGAAGGGTACTTCAAGGGTCTGGGACATCTTTTCTTTGGGAGAAGAGAACCTAAAGTGTTTTGTTTTTTTTTTGTTATGCGGATTGCTTCTTTCTGTGGGGTAAGTGGATGTGATCAGAGTGACAGATGACCTTACTGGTGCTTGGCTAGAAAATTCCAGAGTGGTTGATTAAGATTATGTTTCTGGGAGAGGTTGAAAATGCAATTAGATCAGATATTAAATCTAGGTTTGGTGTCCTGGGCTTTGGTACCTGTGACACCATTTTCGGCCTGTGGTTTTTCTTTTTAATAACTGTCACCCTAAGAGAGAGAGAAAAAAAAGAGAGAGAGAGAGACACGGGAGAGTAAGACACAGAAGACACATTTTTGGATGGGAGGGTGGGCTATAGTTGGGAAATCAGGTGGGAAGATGGTGGAGAAGGCTCAGGCATTTGGTGGGAACAAGTTGGGGATAGAAAGGGTACAAAGATAAGTAGGGTAGATTTCATAATGAGTCCAGGGGCCCTTCAGCCCAATATTAAAAGGTGCTAAGCTGTATTGCTTCTCCTTTGGTTAAAAATATCCTACCTATGTAATTTATGCTTTGGACTTTTCATGAATTCAGCTATTTTAAGCATCGTTAAAGCAGAATAAATTTTATGATAATAAATTAAATCACACAACCTAATTAATGTACTTTTTGGCACTTAGCAAGGTATTACAAGCTAAGTACTAAAAGCTGTGCATTTAATTGATAAAAGCACACTTATTACATTAGAAATACATAAAGTTACCCTTTAATTTCACTACTTCACAGAGTTCTGTCTCATTAATTTCTAAGAGACACTGTGAAAACTTTATGGTAATTTTAACAAATTGGTGTTTTAATTTGGATTTTGTAATCTTTTTTTGCCAAATAATTACTTAACCTCACAAATGCTAGCTTTGTAATAATGAATTAGTATTTACCATATAACCAGTAAGGTTATAATATTTAAATGAAGTTTATTTCACATAAAATAAACACTCATTTTAATTTAAAATATTTCTCAAAGTAGTAGTGGAAGTTTTTATGCATGGGAGAATGAACTTGGTCATTCTTCTTACTGAGCAAGCAAGTAATGTTTCAAGCTCAGCAAGGAATTTAGATTCATTCTTTCTGAAAATGCCCTGAAATTTTATTTTCTTCCTAAAAATTAATTCTAAATCACTTTTTCCCCTTGGTAATCTAAATAGAATAACTGTTTTGTTTATAACATTATACTTAATGGGTAAAAAGATAAAAAGATATGAAAGCTAAGAGGTATAATTCCAGTTTCATGTACTGTTCTAGACAATATTCTTGTCACTCAATGCAAAGTAGAAAGAATCATACATATTTACCTATTTTAGATGTATCATTCTTCCCTGTATTTCCATAATGAGAAGAATCACCTGGGGTGCCTGTTAAAAACAACACAACAACAACAACAACAACAAAACTCTTCCTGGGGCTTTCTTGGAAATTCTGATTTATTGGTATTGGGAAGGAATTTAGAATTTTTGTTTTTATCAGTGATCTATATAATTTTAATCTCTAGGCTGGGAAACAGTATTCTCATATTAAGATTTAGAAAAAGCAAATTTGGAACACACGTGTGCCCAAACAGGTATATAGATGAGTGCTGTCAACCTGACTGTGCACTGGAAACTCTCTTTAAATCCTGGTGGCCAAGGCAACATGTTGAAACCAATTAAATCACAATCCCTAAAGCAGGACCCAGGAGTCAGAATGAGTATTGGGGGAACTACCTTTCAGAAGGTTGTAACCACCATACCAAGTGGTTTCAGAGAATTGGAACAGGTTTGAAAGTAAAAGATCAAGGAATAAGCATAAGAGAAAAAAATTACATAATTTTCAATGTGATAAATTTACAAGGTCACTGCCTTTTCACAGAGAACATAGTCAGAAACTTGAGCGAATTAGGAATCTAAGGCAGTGGTTTAAAAAACTTGAGGGTGCTTTAGAAGCACATGGAGGGCTACTTAAAACAGATTGATTGGCTCCACCCCAGAGTTTCTGACCAGCAGGTATGGGCTGGGGCCTGTGGTCTTGCATTTCTAACAAATTCCAGGTGAAGCTGCTAGTTGACCAAGGGAGTACACTTTGAGAACCAGTGATGAGAGAGATCATATGGGAGCATTGTGGAACCATATTAGATTGAGCCCAAGCCTTGGTAAGATGTTTGTCTGATAAATACCTCCTACTGAGATTATAATAAAAACTAGAGGCCAAGTGCACAAAATCTTTGCACAGGTGCGGTCCCTAGGCCTAGCCAGTGATTGAAGTGCGAGTGTTGGGCATGGGAGGGGAAGTCCCAGCTGACCTCTGGGCCTGGGCAGCACCTGGGCTCCTGGGCCCTAGTGCGTCCCCCCTCTGCCTGAATCATGGTGCCCGAGACCCCACACAGAAATGTGGTGAGCACAGCTGGATGCCGTGGGCCGGGGTGTAGTGTGGGTAGCGCTGCACGGAAGCCAGACGGGCAGCGTGCTCTCTCCCAGCCGGCCTCACAGACTGGCTCCTGCACTAACCCACGGGGAGTCTGACCAGCCCCTGCAGTCCTGGTGGCTGCAGCCCGGCTCACTGAAACAGGCTGTGCAGGTGTGGGGTGGGCTCCTCACAGGTGCCTGGTACCTGAGCGTGGGGGGACTTCCCTGGCATGTGAGCCCTGGTTTCCCAGGGGAGGGTAGCAGGGGGAGTGAGAGTGAGCTTGGCAGACACCCCGCATTCTCACCGCACCTCCAGCCCCATCACCCCTGCCCCCAGGTAGCTGGTGAGAGGTCAGGGCATATGGCATATCGCTGACACACACCATGTTCCATGCTGCCCCCTGGTGGTCAGTGCATGTCATAGCGAGTGGTTGAACTCCTGGTCGCCTGGTCGAACTCCTGGTTGAACAACTGCCCGAGGGGACAATTTTGCATATTAGGCTTTTATTATATAGGAGGATAGCTACCTGTTGTAGAATGCCTACTGTGTGCCAAGTGTTGTTCCAAGTATTTTATATACTAGAGACCTGGTGCACAAAAATTTGTGTACTCGGGGGGGTCCCTCAGCCTGGCCTATGCCCTCTTACAGTCTGGGACCCCTCGGAGGATGTCCACCTGCTGGCTTAGGCCTGCTCCCTGGGGGATCGGGCTCAAGCTGGCAGTCAGACATCCCTCTGGCAGCCCGGCAGCCCTCGGGGGATGTCCACTTACCAGCAGGGAGCAGACCTAAGCTGCAGTAGGACATCCTTAGTGCTGCTGAGGAGGTGGAAGAGGCTCCCAACACCACCGCTGTGCTGGCAGCCATCAGCCTGGCTTGTGGCTGAGTAGAGCTCCCACTGTGGGAGCTCACTGACCACCAGGGGACAGCTCCTGCATTGAGCATCTTCCCCCTGGTGGTCAGTGTGTGTCATAGTGACCAGTCATTCCCAGTGGTTCTGCTGTTAGGGTCAGTTTGCATATTACCCTTTTATTATATGGGATAGAGGCCTGGTGCATGGGTGGGGGCCGGCTGGTTTGCCCTGAAGTGTATCCCGGATCAGGGTGTGGGTCCCGCTGGGGAGCCTGGCCAGCCTGGGTGAGGGGCTGATGAGTGTTTGCAGGCTGGTCACACCCCATTCAGGGTGGGGGCCTCCACTGGGGTGCCTGGCCAGCCTGGGTGAGGGGCTGATGGCTGTTTTCAGGCTGGCCACACCCCCTTTAGGGTGGGTGGTCCCCACTGGGGTGCCTGGCCAGTCTGGGTGAGGGGCTGAGGGCCATTTTCAGGCTGGCCAAGCCCCTCCAGCGACGGAAGCTCCCAACCTCTCCTTTCTTTCTTTTTTTTCATTCTGGGATTTATTTACCTTCTATAATTGAAACTTTGTAACCTTGAGAGGAGCTCAGAGCCGGCCAGGGTGGGCAGGAGGGAAGCTTGGCTTCTTCCATTGCCAGGGGCAACCCACGCCTCCTGCTTGCTCCAGCTCCGTGGCCACGGCCGGCTGAAAGCAGGTATTTGGGGTTTATTTATCTTCTATAATTGAAACTTTGTTGCTTTGAGTGGAGCTCAGAGCCGTCGCGGCAGGCGGAAAGCTTGGCTTCCTCCATCATTGGGGCAACCAAGCCTCCTGCTTGCTCCAGCTCTGTGGCTTCCAGCAGCCATCTTAGTTGGGTTAATTTGCATATAGTCGCTCTGATTGGCTGGTGGGCATGGCTTAAGGCGTAGAGAAGGTATGGTCGATTTGCATGTTTGTCTTTTATTAGTGTAGATAGTCATCTAATCCTTAAGATAGTCCTACATGACAGATGTACCTTTATCACTTTCATTTTATCACTGTGAAAGTTGAGGTATAGGAATGTTAATGAACTTGTCCAAGGCAATACAGTTAGTAAATTGTAGAGCCGGAACTGGAATTGGGGTAGCCTGCCTCCAGGGTTTGTGCAGTTAACCCACTGGTACACTGAGGGGATGAGATGGACAAGATTCACTCAAACAATAGATGTTTGTAACAGACCTAGAACTCACTTGCTTTTCCTCTTTCACTATCCCACAGGGAAAATATAGAAAGATATGTTAGGGAAATAAATATATGTATGAGAAATCAAAGTAAAAGGAAAGAAAATAGGCAGATTCAGAAACAAGTTTATATTTGAAAGAGGAGGAAGAGGACCTATTTAAGATAGAGTTTAAAATATTGTAGCTCAGTTATGCCTTCCTGTAAGAGCGTGGAAATAGTAGAAAGGTAAAGAAAACCAGTAGGGGGGTATCCCAGCACTGCAGAAAAAGATGCAGCCTAAAGAGATGCTATTCAAGGGCTGAAACCGGTTTTGGCTTTCATTAGGTTAGCGGTAGGCAGTACAGGCTTTGGAACAACCTATTGCAGGTTCAATTAATGAATTTTCAAGGGTGATTTTTAGTGAGAAAAACTCCTGTACTTACTAATATCTTTTCATTTACCATTGAAGATCTATCTACTATATGCTAGGCATCGGGGCCCAAAGGATTCAGCAGTGAACAAGCAAGAACATGTTCTTGTTGGGACAGTGCTAACATTCTAGTGAGGGGAGTGGAAAAAAACAAAATGAGATGTGATAAAATGTTTTAGAAGAAAATAAAACAGGATGATGGAGATAAAGCATGCTGGGAATGGTGGTAGTGTGTGTGAAATGGTGGGTGAGAATAACATTTGATCATAGAAAGAAGTCAGGGAAGGCTCTGAGAAGTGGATAATTGAACAAAAACCTAAAAGATCTGAAGTGTGAGGGAAAAGGATAAATGAGGCCTCGGTCAAAACCTTAAAATAAGTCATCTGGTTTTACAGAATCAAACATAGGTGCTCGTGTCATGCATGGTTGGGCCAATGACAATACATTGCTTTTGCACCTGAAGAGACCGACGTCCACAGGAAAGAAGTCACCCACACATAACTGCAGGCAGAGTTTCCTGAGCACAAGGTCCACTGTCCCTTCAGTTGGCAAGTGGACTATGCAAATTTCTTGCCAACGTAATTCCTATGGGCTACACATGGCTGCTAACTGGAATTGGCATATATGTACTTATTCCAGACTTTGCTTATCATGTAAGAAAGGAACTGTAAGGATGCAGTTAAAACTTCTGATAGAAAATTCTCTATCAATTTGACCCACTAAGATGTTTCTTTTAAAAAAATCTTTATTGTTGAAAGGATTATAGTTGCCCCTTTGTTTTTTTCCCCATTGACTCCCTCCACCCCACACTCACCCCTCCCAGACCTTCACCACTCTATTGTCTGTATCCTTGGGCTATGCATATCTATATATAAAAAACCCTAAGCAACCATAAAGGCGGAATGACTGGAACAACTGGAATGACGGGATGCTATGATGCACACTGAGCAGGCAGGCAGGCAAGTGCTTAGGGGCAAGTGGTCCAGGATTGTCTGGAGGGATGTCTGACTGCAGGGATTGGGCCTAAACCAGCAGTTGGACATTCCCTGAAGGGTCCTGGATTATGAGAGGGCACAGGCTGGGCTGAGGGGGTCCCCTCACCCCCATGCACGAATTTTATGCACCAGGCCTCTAGTATGCATATAAGTTCCCCAGTTAATCACTCTCAATTCCCCACCTCACCTTCCCTCTGAAATTTGTCAGTCTGTTCCATGCTTCCATGTCTCTGGATCTATTTTGTTCATCACTTTATTTTGTTCATTAGATTCCACATATGAGTGAGATCATGTGATACTTGTCTTTCTCTGACTGGCTTATTTCACTTAGCATAATACTCTCCAGGTCCATCCATGCTGTTGCAAATGGTAAGAGTTCCTTCTTTTTTACTGCTGCATAGTATTTCATGGTGTAAATGTACCACAGCTTTTTTACCCACTCATCTGCTTAGGCACTTGGACTGTTTCCAAATCTTAGCTATTGTAAATTGCACTGCTATGAACATAGGGGTGCATATATTCTTTCTGATTGGTAAGATGTTTCTTTTGATCAATAAAAACATTTTACTGCTACTAATGTACAAGAAAGAGCAAGAAAATATAGCATTGCATGAACATATCATATTCTTTGACTCACTGAGCTGTGTTCTCATTGAAAATTAGAATGTAAATTAAACCATTTCATAAGAAAAGAAGTGGGGGAGAGTTTCTAAAAGCTGGCTTAGTCAATTGAATACAAGTGTGAGAAGGGAAGATATATAGCTGTTTGTGTATTTTGTCTAATCTGCTTATCCTGCAAAATAGGTAAAAATTTTTAAAAAACAGCCCTAACCAGTTTGGCTCAGTGGATAGAGCATCGGCCTGCAGACTCAAGGGTCCCAGGTTCGATTCTGGTCAAGGGCATGTACCTTGGTTGCGGGCACATCCCCAGTGGGGAGTGTGCAGGAGGCAGCTGATCAGTGTTTCTCTCTCATCGATGTTTCCAACTCTCTATCCCTCTCCCTTCCTCTCTGTAAAAAATCAATAAAAAATATATATTTAAAAAAAATTTTTTAAAAACAAACATTAAAAATTTTTGGAAATATAATTTATTTTTAATATAGTGATTATAATAACAATCAATGAGAGCAACCACAGAGTTAGAGAAAATAATTACTATACCCATATCTAACAAAAGGAATTTTAGGGAAATTTAGGAGTCTTTAATTTTCTTTGTTACTCTAGAGTTGAAAATGTAATTTTGCTGTAGGTATATGATCATAAACAGGAGTTTATAATAAAATGTGTGAGGATCTCTATATTATTTTTCTTTTTTTATTATTTGACTATCTTTAAGTATTTGTTTAGGCCAGAGTTTGGTAAATACTTTTCTGTAAAGGGCCAGATAGTGGTATTTTAGGTTTTGAGGTCCATGCATCTTTGTTTATGATTATTCAAATCTGTCATATGTAGTTATAGATAGATGTAAATAAATGGGCACAGCCAGATTTGGCTTATGGGCAATAGTTTTCCAATCCCTGGATCCCATGATATATTCTGTGGTGAATTTTATTAGGCAAAGTGTTGGACATAGTGGAACTGAGAAATCAAAGAGTGGATTTGTTTTCTTTAAACATTTCATAGGTAATTTTAATTTCTATATCCTATATTAACATCTTCTGAAGTTACTGGAGAATCTAAAGCTGGTTTTAATTTTTTCAATGACTTTCACTCAGAGTGGCTTCTTTTTTCATTAATTTGTTAAGTTTTTATTGTGAACTGTACTTAATTTGTAGGTACTGGGGGCTGGATTGCAGGTTTAATTCCAAAGAGGATTTGATTTTGCTTTTCTGGTGGGTACCAGGTATGTAAAGAATCTGGGTCCATTTTAATTTTTCAGTTTTAGGTTTTCCCAACTGTGGTGTTGGTGAGTCCCAGAGTAAGAGTAGATTTATTATGGCAAATATCCAAGGGAGATTTTACTAGTAGTGTTTTTATCATCATCATCATCATCATCGTCTTTCCCATTCAGAAACCTGTTAAATAAAGGTAAGTTCCCTATCTTTTCTCTTAATTGCTAGATGAAGTTTTTTCAGCCACTCTTACACTAAGTGGATGCAAGTTCATCAGCAACATTTTGCACAGTCTTAAAGCCTAATCTTCTGATCCCCGTGCAGTTCCTAATCTGAATATTATCCAGACAATTTTAACAGTAACAAATTGGGAGTGTCCATCTACCTGACTCCTGTGTTTTCCTCTTGGTTGCTTCTGAACTTATATGTGGAATAACAGTGTAACTTATTTGGCTTCCTAAAACTCTAATACTATTAAAATGATGAACCCAGTCCTAGATGTTGATATGTCATATATAAACAATTGCATAAAATCTCAGATGGTGCACAGATCCTCTGGAGACAATCCTTGGACTCCTGAGAGTCAGGCTTTAAGAATTTCTTTTAATTATTAAAATTTTAACGAGCTTCTTTCGTTAAAATCAAATTCAAAATTTCATTTCAGTAAGATAATTGTAATTCTGAATGTTGTTGTATAGAAGATTACATTACTTCCTTAATGTATATATGGGATCTTGTGGGTATGTTGGGGTGGGAGAAATGTGAATAGTGATTAGCAGTTTTCCATTTATTATAACTGGAAGTGGCATTATTGACAATAAGCAAAATACTCTGGTTGCCTTGCTAATTATGTGGTGTTACTTCCTGCTCTAGATAAGTGGATGGTTTGAAAGAACAGTGATCAAAGAAAGGTTTATGCAGTGTGGTTCCTTTATCCATTTTTCATTTATTGATGTTGGTGAATGTTTTTGCTTCTTGGAATTATAAAGAAATTAAGTTAGGGTTTACATGTGAGTCCTGTCAAAAGAGAAACATTTCAACTGAATCAATAGGTTCAATATAATATTTAGGATTGTGTATTATATATTTAAACTATGTGCAAGTGTTTTCTCTATTAAACTTTCTCTTAAAGCCCATATTTATAAAAAAAAACCTTTTAAATACATTAATTAGAGTAACACTTCAAAATGTCTTGATAATAGATTTTCAAAAGAGTTTTATGGTTAAGTGAATTATCAATGTCTGGGGTTAGACTTAGTGAAAAAGGATTCTTCAGCATAATTTTTAGAAAATTTTAAAGTGCAAATGCAGTATTGTGAATCTCTAAAATAAGGTTTAACTAGCTGCATTTTGTATCCCTTCATTTAAATAGGAAATTCTTTTTTTGCTTCTCTTAGCACCGTTGTCGGCAAACTGCGGCTCGTGAGCCACATGCAGCTCTTTGGCCCCTTGAGTGTGGCTCTTCCTAAACCTTAGGGGTACCATAATTAAGTTAATAACAATGTACCTATCTATATAGTTTAAGTTTAAAAAATTTGGCTCTCAAAAGAAATTTCAATCGTTGTACTGTTGATATTTGGCTCTGTTGACTAATGAGTTTGCCGACCACTGTCCTAGCAGAATAGATTTTAAACAGATCTGTATCCTTTTATACTACTTTTCTTTCAATTTAAATACAAAAAAAATTTATACCTACATAAGTCATGAATATTTCATTCTATTTCTTTACTGAATATGTACAAAGTTAAATAATTAGTGCTGACAATAAAAACTATGTGTACATAATACAAGAAGAGTAAGTTTATTTTAATATAAATCTAAATTATCAAGCTGACTAATGTAATAAGCGGAATTTGTCATATCATCCCTGCTCATTATTATTATCCTAAGTCTCCCAAAACAAATTTATATATGGCAGGAACAAAATGCTTATGGCCAAATCCCTAAATGTCTGCTACCTAAAATATACATGTAAGTGTGAACAACATATTTTTCCTCTATGGGTTGGGTTGAACAGGAGGAGTAGAAGTCTAAGGTGCTAATTCCATGTGTTAATACCGTGTCTTCCTCAGTAACTATGTGTCATTTTATTATCTGTGAAATAAGTTATAATTAGGTTTAATAAAATTCAATAATTAAAAATTAAATAAGATCTTAAATATTTTAAAACACATTACAAAAATCTCTGGAAATGCTGAACCCTTTATGCTGACTGTCATGCATTCACCAGGTGGTAGCCTTTAGAATATCTCAATTTGCTTAGCTTGCATTACAAGTTTAATACTTGGGAAATTTCAACCAACTTTCCTCTATAGAGAATGCTATTTAGTATGTTGCACAAGGGAGCATGTTTTATCCACGACATATCACATCTTCTAAATAATAAATAAATTTAGTTTAAAAAACAAAAATAATGCCCCTGGGTAGTGAGTGATATAGGGGCTGACTCTTTCTCCCCATGTCTTGGGTCCGGGCTGAAGAGGGAGGTGGTCCCTGGTTTACATCCTCCTACAACTCTTCTCCTGGTCAATGTCCCATTGAAGACCAATGGAGATGGATCTTTTTACATCATATTCTTTTAGGACACATGCCCTTATTTGCTAGGAAACTGGACTATCTATGCATTGTCGCTTTAGTGGAGGGAAATGAAACTAATCTGAGGACATTTCTTTCTGCAGAGTTTTGGCTTTACTTCATTTTTGGCTTTACTTCAGTTTAGTCTAGGCTCATACCTATGTTTTTATGTGTTTGTTTGTTTGTTTTTAAATCCTCACCCGAGGATATTTTTTCCATTGATTTTTAGAGAGAGTGGAAGGGAGAGGGAGAGACCGAGAGAAACATCGATGTGAGAGAGACACATGGATTGGTTGCCTCCTGCATGCTCCCTACCAGGGCCAGGAGCCTGCAACCAAGGTACATGCCCTTGACCGGAATCGAACCCGGGACACTTCAGCCTGCAGGCCAATGCTCTATCCACTGAGCCAAACCGGTTAGGCCCTATGTTTTTTTTTTTGATAGGAAGAGAGTCACTCATGTTCTTGCCCTTGGGAAAATACCAGTCTACCAGCAACCTTGAGAACCCTGGGCCCTGGTAAGGCTTATGCCCTATTGTGGGCATCCAGTCCCAGCGACAGCAGCTGTGCCTAAAACTGTCGTTTCACTATTTCATTTCTACCACTTATATATTCTGCAATACACATAAGCATGTCAAATGTCTCTATGTAGTTTTACCTTAAACTTTTGTATATTATCTAATAAGCAGCATTTGAAAACTTATGAAGTTAGAACTCCAAGGTAGAAAATGACCTGGCAAGCTCACTTAAAATATTTAAACATATATATTTAATAAATATTATAGAAATATGTTATAATATATTATCTTATTCATGTCTTTTATAGTATCCAGGTACATAAAGTGAGATGAGTGGAGTATGGGTTTTAAATGTAATCTTATGTTTATTTAGCATTTTTAGTTAAAATTCAAATTTGTAATCAAAAGAGCTAAAAAGTGATATATGTACTTTATCTGTTAAAATAATATTTTACTTCATTAACAGTAAGTCTGGAGCTATTATTTTTAATTGTTCTCTTATTAATGCAGTGGTTTCTTCCAAATTTGTCAGTAGCTTACTGAATAAGATGGTTTGCTTTTCAGTGACTTCATATTAAGAGTTAACAAAATTATCACTCAATTTTCTGTTACATCTGTGAAATCAGTGTAAAAATACAAAAGCAAGTCTTTTATCATAGTGACATATTGTGTATATTTTGAAAATGAAGTCTATGTCTAGATATGAGTTATAAAAACATATATTGATACTGTAGCAAAAATAAAAATGCATTGTTTGTAGAAAATTATTATTAAATTAAGTTGTCTGACCAGAGTTTTAAATCAATTTTATTTAACTAAAGTACCATCCCACCAACTGAAATCACATCAGTAATAATGGAAAGGAAGAGTGACAAAATACCTCATCAGCATCAGCTCCAGGAAGGCCATGGTACCAACCTTGGATTAATACGTGAAGGCCTTCATAACTTTAAAGGACTTAAGAAAACATGCAAGTTGCCTGATGGTCCTAACTGTGATGAAAATCATCCACTGAAGTGAGTATTATTGTAAATCTTTGTCTACATGACAGATTTATATCTCTCTACCTCCATAAAATTCACCTTTAATGGTACAACACCTATTAAGCTGAGATATTTCTAGGTGTAGTACGTCATGATATTTCCCTGTATAGTTTACATTATTCTTGGCATTTTACTGCCTGTCTCATGAGATGGCTGAGAGGGAAAATATAGTAACTTGCACTCACTTCTCAAGGACAAAATGCCATGTCTTACCAGAAGTAACATTCAGAAAGTGAAAAGCAAATTGCGAATGCTAAGGTTGAAAAATGTGGCATATGAGAAATCTGGAAACTTTGGGGAAAAACATTTTGTTTTGTGGAATACAATTTTAATTATTACCACATTCCCAGTTTTAAGTTTTTTTTTAAATAAACATTTACAAACGTTAATTCTCAGAGATGTATATGTACGAAAATATGATCTTTGACATAAACCCACTCTCCAAGCTTATACTTCCACTAGTACTTGCATAGGGAAACCATGGGGCCTCAAAAACATTTGAGTAAAACTACTGTAGCACTTTCTGACAATACACACACACAGAGCAGGCTTTGTGTAACAGAGGCAATTAAAATGTCCAGGCTCTCTCTTGAGATATGTCAGCACATTGAAAACCTGGGATACTGAATAACTTAATTCTTATTCACATGCAGCCTGAGAGGAAAATAATTTTAACTCTTACCATAGAGTGCTTCTATTTTTTCTCTTAGGAGAAACAATTAAAAAATTACAAGCATGTATTAAACTTGTGACACATTGTTATGAGTTTTTGACCATGATATAGGGTAGAAATTACATTTTACATGGACTACAAATAAATTTACAAACCAGAATATAGCATTCCACAACTGAAAGAGATGGGTGATATTTTGTCATTCAAAGCCATCTATATATATAAAAGTTTAATATGCTAAGTGTCTGACCATTCAACCAGTTGCTATAACATGCACTGACCACCAGGGGGCAGATGCTCCAACTGGTAGGTTAGCTTGCTGCTGGGGTCCAGCCGATTGGGACTGGGTGAGACAGGCCAGACACACCCTGGAGCCCTCCTGTGGCCCCTCCCCTGTCTCTAAAATATTTCTTCTAATTAATTTCCTTTCAATGTGCACGAATCCATGCACCGGGCCTCTAGTGTACATATGAAAGAACTGAAAAATGACCAACACAAGTTCATATTATTAGTTAATGGGAGAATCAGGGCTTAAGAAACAGATGTTCTTTAGAGAACCTTCTCTTGAACCCAGGTAAAGTACAGTCATGTTTTCTTCTCATGGAGCTAACTTTGGGGAACATTATGTAATACAAAATGTTTCCCTTAGCCTTTGTGCTTTTTTACTATGGGGAAAGAGAAACAGAGAAGATAAAATTATTGACATTTTAAGTAAATATTTGGAAGGAGAACTTGTACTTCCTTTGTATGCATTGTATACTGCTGCCTAATCCGTTTCTTTCCTTGCAACAACAGTCCTTTCATTTTGTTAGTAATAAAGGACACAGTGAAAAAAACCTCATGTGCAACAATGTGGTCATTACACAAAGCTTTGGATGTATGGTGTTTATTGGTGCTACAAACTATTGGAAATAGCCATATAGATCTTGTGGAAGAGCTGTCCTATAATGGCTCGTAATGGTTTCACATAATAGGGGATCAGAAAAAATTTGTTATTTGATTTGGTTCTTTTGAGGGTATCTTTTGTTGAACCTATATCTAAAATAATCCAGTGTGGAGTATGAATGGCCTGAAGAAATTAATATACTGAAATGTTCAACATATATCATGTGTTTATAGGTTTTTATATAGAAGGATTTTCTTGAGACTGTGCTGCACAATTTTGCAATCTCCACAAAACAGGGCAGGAAAGCTCCCATAATCCTAAGTATTAACAAGTAATCTGTACTTCCTTTTGACTTATAGGGCTAGTGCAAGAGCATTCTGGTTAAACCACTGACCACTAGACAACTTCTTAGCTGCCTGTTAGTCATATCAAACCCACTTTCCAGAGACCCTTTGGCTTTGGTGGATAGAACATTACTGCTATGGACTAACAGTTATGGTTTCTCTCCCCCTTCCCAATTCATATATTGAAGCCCTAATGTGATTGCATTTGGAGATGGGGCCTTTATGGAGGTAATTAAAGTTAAATGTGGTGGTAGGGCTAGTGTTCTTATAGGAAGAGACACTGGAGCGCTCTCTTTCTCTCTCCCATTCCACCTTATGAGGGCAAAGTAAGAAGGTGGCCATCTGCAAACTTGGAAGAGAGTCCTCACCAGAAACTGACCCTGCCATACCTTGATCTTGAACAACCTCCAGAACTGTGAGAAATACATTTCTGTATTTACAGCACCCAATTTATAGTATTACACTATGGCACCCAGGGCTGACTAATACAATTTTCATTTAAAACAAAGACATGATTGATCAACAAATAAGTGTCTTTGGAAAAGTATTATATGCTTAAAATGTTCAAAAAATTGCACTGTTGTTTTTTCTTACTTTTCTCCCTTCCCCTCAACCCCATCTCTTAAGGCTCTTTACTTCTTCACTTCTTAGATCATTAAGAGACAAACTTCTTGGGGGGGAAAAATCCAACACTTACAAATGTATAAAAATAAATGCATTACAATCTTTCTACCAGCTTAATTCCTTTGTACACCAACTAAAAAAAGAAATGATAAGTTTTAAATGGAGTTTAATTATTTAAGGACCTGACATGTCATGTGAGCTCTATTATCCTCACTCAGATTTTAGTTTTGCCTTTTGGACCAAGCACATCTTCATGAACAGCTACTGCTTCCATGAGAGCTGTTTGGAGTAAAAAATACTGAGTTTCTCCAAAATGAGAAATTATGTTTACATAGCAGAAAACACAAATTTAAGTAGAAATATGTTGGAAATGTCAATTTCTTTCCAACCCAAACCAATTAAGAGGATGGGAAATATCACTTGGAATTCAGAGCTTGTGAAATTTTGAATGAGTTCCAGAAATTTGGCAACCTAAAAGATTGCCTGGTATTTATGGCCTAGGATAAGTATTTTAGGAGTCCAAATTGAACTTGTTAACAGATATATATTTGTTTCTTGCTATAAGTACAGTTCCATGAACTGAAGATTT
This sequence comes from Myotis lucifugus, assembly GCF_000147115.1. NCBI lineage: Eukaryota > Metazoa > Chordata > Mammalia > Chiroptera > Vespertilionidae > Myotis > Myotis lucifugus. The sequence continues at coordinate 686,458 of NW_005871123.1, read as the reverse complement.
GTCTTACATATAACTTATTTTAAGTTACTATGTGTAATGCAGATGAAAGATTTATATTTATTACACATTTAAGATTATGGACATATGCTCATGATTTAGAGCATTTCCAAATGCTTTTAAAGCTAAACACAGAAAACAAAAGTGACCAGATTTCAAAGTTACCACTGTGCTATATCTTATCTACTGATTGAGGAGAAAGTAGCAGATGCCATGGAAGTTAGAGTTTAAGAAAGCTATTAAATGACCCAGCAATTCCACTTCTGGGAATTTATCGAAAGAAACCCAAAGCATGAATTCGAGAGGATATATGCACCCCTATGTTCATTGCAGTGTTATTTACAATAGCTAAGCTCTGGAAACAGCCCAAGTGCTCATCAGTAGATGAATGGATAAAAAAGCTATGGTACATTTACACAATGACATACTGCTCTGCTGTAAAAAGGAAGAAAATTGTACCCTTTATGACAGCATGGATGGACCTGGAGAACATTATGCTAAGTGAAATAAACCAGTCAGAGAAAGACAAGTACCATATGATTTTTTTCCTTTTTCTTTTTCTTCCTTCCTTCCTTCCTTCCTTCCTTCCTTCCTTCCTTCCTTCCTTCCTTCCTTTCTCTCTCTCTCTCTCTCTCTCTCTCTTTCTTTCTTTCTTTTGTTAATCCTCACCCAAATATATTTTGTCCTTTAATTTTTTAGAGAGAATGGAAGGGAGAGGGAAAGACAGAGAGAGAGAGACATCAATGTGGGAGAGACACATTGATTGGTTGCCTCCCACACCCACCCCGACCAGGGCCAGGACTGAGGACTGAGCCTGTAATCAAGGCACATGTCCTTGACCAGAATTGAACTTGTGACCCTCCAGTCCTCAGGCCAACACTCTAACTACTGAGCCAAACCAGCCAGGGCAGTACCACATAATTTCACTTATATGTGGAATTCAATGAACAAACTGAACTACCAAGTAAAATAGAGACAGATTCATAGATAGAGAGTCAGATACACAGCTCTGATGAGGCCAGAGGATGTTGAGATTGAACAAAAAAGGAAAAAAGAGAGAAAACTCATGGACATGGACAATAGTGTGGTGATTGCAGGGGTAGGGGAAGGGATGGGTGGGGGTGGAAGAAGACATAGAGGGGATAAATGGTGATGGGGGAAAAAAAGCTTCTGAAAAGTTCTAACTGCTTCCATTCCTTAGAGGATATGAGCATTTGAATGCTAAACAGTTACTTGGAGCCATTACTATATTTACGTAGTTACACATCTATATTTCATCCAGCTTGGACCACTGGATTGCATTAGTATCTCAATTTTCACATAAGGTATTGGAAAAATGAAGTTATAGCTCAGGCATAATGGAATATCAAGATGCATGGCAGTCGGTAGAGATGTTATGGGGGTAAAAATCATTATGGTTGAGATAGCATAATCCATCTTTTGAAGCCAAAGTTCTAAATTTAAAACTTAAAAAATTACTGGCATTTTGAGTTCTAATCCTATAGAGTAATCTTAAACTGGAAAAAGCCCAAGTACCCATCAGTAGATGAATAGATAAAAAAGCTGTGGTACATTAACACAATGGCATAATACAATTTCTGGATATTTCCCCCTATATATCTGCTAAGTAAAATAAAGTACGCAAACATCTAGTGAAGTACTTGTGAATGTTATTTCCTTTCCTTCTCCTTCTTAACAGAGGACCAGGGTGGAGGAAGGTAACACTTTGGTCTGCTTTGGCTGCAGTGTGGATATTGCTCAGCTCTCTGATTTGGTGGTTATAAAGAAGGGAGAACAATGGGAGGGCGGTGGGCTAGTTCCAGTGTCTCTAATTTAGTGAAAGAAGCATCTGATTTCAGAATCTTTTTGAGAAGGTAAACGTTAATTTTATGTGTCAACTTGATTGGGCTAAAGGATGTCCAGATAGCTGGTAAAACACTATTTCTGGGTATGTCTGTGAGGGTGTTTCAGGAAGAGTTTGGTATTTGATTAAGTTCCCCCAGTAAAGAGATCTGCTTTCACCACTGTGGCTGGGCATCATCTAATCCTTTGAGGATTTGAATGGAACAAAAAGGTGAAGAAAGGGTGAATTTTCTCTCTTCTTGAACTAGGGCATTCATTTTTTTCCTGACCTTGGACAATGGAACTTTTGGTTTTCAGACTTTTGGACTCTGGGACTCACACCAGCATCCCCCTGATTTTCAGGCCTTCAGCCTTAGACTGATTTACACCATCAACTTTCCTGGTTGCAGTTGACAGAGTGTGGGACTTCTTAGCCTCTGTGATTGGATGAACCCATTTCTCTAACAAATTTGTTCTATCTATCTATCTATCTATCTATCTATCTATCTATCTATCTATCATCTACATATCCTATTGGTCTTGTTTCTCTGGAGAACCCTGACTATACAGAGAACAAAGACATTGGAATCAAAACAACTTCTAGCATACAGTAGATACTAAATATTTGTTGAATGAACACACTGATACATGCCTAAAGATATTATGTGCCAAAATAATTGCAAGTGATCACTGAAATAAATCAGAAACATAAGAAGTGAAGTGTATTAGCCTGTTCAGTTTGCCAAAACAAAATACACAGAGTGGGTGTTTAAACAATTGGAATTGTTTCAGAGGCTAGATTCTAGTACGAAATGAAAGTGTTGTCAGGGTTAGTTTCTGGTGAAGCCTCTTGTCCCGGTTTGCAGATGGCTGCCTTCTTGAGAAGAGAGATCTCTGGTGTCTCTTCCTCTTGTAGTGGTTCTCAACCTTCCTAATGCCGCGACCCTTTAATACAGTTCCTCATGTTGTGGTGACCCCCAACCATAAAATTATTTTCGTTGTTACTTCATAACTGTAATTTTGCTACTGTTATGAATCATAATGTAAATATCTGATATGCAGGATGTATTTTCATTGTTCGAGACCCACAGGTTGAGAACCGTGCCTTATAGGGATACCTGTCCTGTCGGATTAGGGCCCTAACCAATGATCTCATTTCACCTTCATTATCTACTTAAAGGCTCTATCTTCAAATACAATTGCATTAGGAATCAAGGCTTCAACATATGAATTTTGGGGGGAGGGGACACAATTCAGTTCACAACATGGAAGAACACATATTATAAGAAATGTGAATTATGTACGTTAGGCTGTTGTTGTCTAGTAACCATTGTAGGTATCTACACATCTTCCACTTGAAGACGAGTTTTAGAGCTATGAAATCTGCCCTAACCCAGCACTTGCAAAGTGGGGATTGAGGAATTTTAAGTAGTTCACTGTGCCTACAATATCTTCAAAGCTTTCAAATTTGAGAATGACAATATAACATCTCTTCAGGATGGCCTAACATTTTGCTTTGTTAAATTCCTTCACTATACCCCTCAAACAACAACAAACAAGTCAAAAAAACACTTGACAAAAATCAGCTTTTGGTTCAACAGATTCCATCTGGCAGTTTGTTTGAATTTCAGTTAAGTTGTTTGAAAAAAGATGAACTGTGTATCAGTGAATTTTATATTCTTAGCTATTTAGCTACATTTATTGGTAAATTAGTAGAGTATATAATTTGATAAATATTCACTTTTATGTGTGTGACCCAGCAAAATTAGTAGGCATTACATAGTATTTATAACTCCCATGGTAAACTCTATTTTTATTTTATTTTATTTTTATTATTGTTTAAAGTTTTACAAGTGGTAGTATATATGATTCCTTTTTCCTCCATTGACCTCCTCCCGGCCTTCCCCACCCCCTGGTCTGTGTCCATTGGTTATGCTTATATGCATGCATACAAGACTTTTGGTTGATCACTTACTAGTTTTTTTTTAAATTAAAAAGTATGGCTGCAGTTAAGCTCTGTGTTCTAGCAGATTTACTGAACCACCTGGGTCTATTATTATTCAAAAAAACATATGTCTTTAGTTTAAAATGAAAGGATAAATTAAATATATTTTGAATAATTCAGATTACATTATCTTATAAAGCCATACCTGATAAAGATGCTCTCCAGTGTTATAACAAGAATATTAAAATTAGTATTTAAGGATGAGTTATAGAGATGATATTATCTGAAGCCATTAAAATAAAATGCAGCATCTCCTCTAAAACCACACCCTCCTATGTTTTCATTTAATCTCATGAAAAACCACCAAGCCACAGTGAGAAGAGAAGCAGTAGAGACTCTTCTCTGGTTTCAAAAAATTATATTTCCATATAGTGCCCACCTAACACTTCTGTTTCAAAAACTATAATTCACAGAGCCTTGCAAAGAGACCATAGCTTAATGGTTAACCAACAGGCAGGATTGGGGAAGGACATTAACTAACTACAGATGAAAGGATTTGTGCATGTCTGGAAACTGAGATTTCATGTTCAGCAAACTTCATCCCCCTATTCAAAAAGAAGAAAGTCAATTCACATGTTTTGCGTTAAATATCAACTTTCTGCTATTATTTAAAATTTGCTTGGAAGTGGCATAAAAGTACTGAGATATTTCTATATCTTCATTTGTATTCGTGTGCAAGAGAAAGGGAGAAAAGGGAACACCTTTCAAAGTAAACGATTTGGGAAAGAGTCAGGGAAATATGTACACTTTAGATCTTGATTGAGAGTTAAACCTTGATGGAGGTTTTCAGGAAATGAAATGAAAACATAAGAGCATGTGGTTTTAGAGGAGATGCTGTATTTTATTTTAATTAATTGGGCCACTCTAGGGGTGGCGGTTGGTTGGTGCCATAATGTTGCTTTTATCTCCTTTAGCTTTGTTCTATGATTTCAGTTACAGTGATAGGAGGTCTCAGAAAGTTTCTAGAAAGACTGAAGGATCTGTGGCATGGCAGTATCTGGAATATAGCCTTGGCTTCTTTTAAATGCTCTGATAATTATTCTTGATGATGCTCAAATTAGTGTTATATGAAAAATTATACCCATAGAATGTTATATTCATCAAGATTCTTTGAGTAATAATGGGCAGGAATCTAAGTAATAATGGGCAGGAAACTGAAGGAAAGAAAAGATTGAATAGAAGTTAGATGATATAATTCACAAAACAAAGAAGGGCTGTTCTTCAGATCACAGACACTGGAACTGAGATTCAATATTGCCATGATTCTTTCTCTTAGAATCCTATTTCTACCTGTCTCTAAGTATATGTTTCAGTTTGTTAGATTCTCCTATATATTAAAAAAATTCTCCAGATCAAAGATCAGAGAGCAGAGGGGAAGTTTCTCTAACATATTTATTTAGAAAAATACTAAGGAAAGGCTCTTATTGGACTAATCTAGCCATGTTATCGTATCTGGAATAATCTCCGGGCCAGGAGGATGAGCTGGAAAGGTGGACCACTATAATTTACAATTCAATCAGAAACACAAAGTTCTAGTCACTAAGGGGTGGGGAATGATTATAGGTAGCAAAAACAACAAATATCCTCAAGGGTCCACTCTGGGAATGCACAGTATCCTATATAATAAAAGCTTAATATTCAAATTGCCCCCTTGGGAGGTGTTTCGACCAGGAGTTCGTGAGCGGGGGCCCAATCGCCCCACTGATTGCCCAGCAGATGGTGACCAGCAGTGGTGGTGGTGGTGGTGGGGGGCTGCTACCAGCTCCCAGGCACTGAGGGAGAAAGGGCAAATAGCAATATTAAAATATTTCTTCTAATTATTTCCCTTTCAATGTGCACAAATCCATGCACCCAGGCACTAATATACATATATTTTTCCAAATGAACAATATTTTAAGGACTTCTGTGTCATATCCAATTGTTTTTTAAATTTATCTTTATTGTTTAAAGTATTACAGATGTCCATTTTCCCCCTATTGACCTCACCCCCTTCCCTCCCCCAGGTCTTCAAAGCACTATTGTCTGTACAAATTCTCTTATCTTTTCCTTATGGGTGACAGTCAAAACTGCTAAATCTAGCTTCAAATATAGAATCTCCTGGCAATGGGATATCATTATGATCAAGTCCAGATATGGCTTCTTATGAGCCAACAACTTGTGTGTTGAGTGATACATTTGACAACCTGATACAATATACAGTGACAAATCCAAGAAATATTTCCATCCAGGTAAGGGAGAGTTTCTCAACAGTGCCACTATGGACATTTTGATCTTAGCCAAAAGGCCGAGAAGTGATGACTATGGACATTTTGGATTGGATAATTCTTTCTTCTGGGGGTTGTCTTGTGCATTGCAGAATGTTTAGCATTATTCTCTACTCACTTGATTTCAGTAGGAAATCCATTCCCACCCTAAGAATGACAAACAAAAAAATGCCTCCAAACATCACCAAATGACGCCCCATCACACCTCTGCGACCCGAGGCTAAACAGGCACATTTAAAAGACAAATTGCTTTTTAAAAATTGCTTAATGAACTCCACTGTCTTACAGCAATTAACTTCCTGGGATGGAAGTACCTTCACTATTTCCCAGTCCAACTTGAATAGCCTCTTCTACATTTTTAGACTTACAACTTTTCATTCTCCTCTTTTGGTATAATTTATTTTATTTATTGAAATTGTTTCTTTCTAAGTGACAAAAACCACAAATTCAAATTAACTTCAGGAAAAAAAATGTAGTTTTTTTTTCATTTCATTTTTGAGAGATGATGTCTAGAATAGCTACAGGAGGCCAGAAAATCCCCAGGATATCAGAGACTGAAATCAGAGATTTGTTTATTAATTTAGCAAACTTTAATTGAAGAATTACTATGTACAAACACCAAGATCAAGGTAGAGCAAAAATAGGCACTTTCTGATTTCCTAAAACTTCTAACTCTATTTCAACAAGATTGATTATTTTTAATTGTTACTACAGCTTCTCTACTGGTTATTGGATTCATTCTTTCAGATTCCTTTATGTCAGTGGTTCTCAACCTTAGCTGCACATTAGAATCACCTGGGAATCTTTTTAAAATCCTGATTTCTGGGCCTCATCCTCCGGAAATTCTGTTTCTTTTGTTATGGGGCGAGACCACAACACTAGTAACAACGAAACCGAATTTCCGGAGAATGAGGCCCAGAAATCAGGATTTTAAAAAGATTCCCAGGTGATTCTAATGTGGAGCCAAGGTTGAGAACCACTGCTTTATGTGGTGATATGCACAATCCTTAGCATCTCCAGGGTTATATTTTTTAAATTTCCCAATTTGAAGAAAAGATGATTCTTATTTGGTAGTTGTTGTTTTTTAAAGAAAATCTTGGAGGACCCACTCCTGGATCAGTCCCATTGGGGTGCAGTGGCCAGGTTTGGGGTCTCTGGACCCAGTTCTCCACAGAGTAAAACTCTCTTCTCCTGGAGCTGGGAAGGGGCAATAGCCGGCTGTTACCCTCTGCTGTTGCTGCGGAGGACAGCTAGTGTCTCTGCTTCCTAAGATTTGGCCCTTTATGGCAGGTTTAGCCTTTATCTTTCAAGGTGTTTTCTACCTTTTCAAATGTTCTTTCTGTTGTGTCCCATTGTCTTTCTCATGAGAAGTTTATTCTTTTTACTTAATTTTTTAAAAACAGTTTTCTCCCAATTTATTGCAGATTCAGAGAGAGTGTGTGTACACTGTTACGTCATCCCTAAGTTTCATGTGCACGTTCTATGAAATCTCATTTGACTGTTGGGCTTTAAACCCCTTACAACTGGTGCAGGCCCATCCCAAGTGTGTGCAGTTGTTTTGAAGAAATCCCAATTTAATTAGATTTTCACTGTATCAGTGTTGTTCTTCAGTTCAACAGCTATATATTTAATTATTAGACAAAAGGATGTAATGGCTAAATTCAGATAAAAGACAATCATTTTCCTTTTATATTCTTAATTTTCTTTAAAAAATCTGTAGATAATTTCATGTCATTATCTCTTTATAATGATACTAGAGGCCCAGTACACGAATTCATGCCCCTTGAAAGGAACTGTGGGCTGCGAGGCTGTGGTAGGCACAGTGTGTCTCGGCCATCCTCCATTCCCCTGCCCAGCCCCTCCCGCCACAGGCCCCCGGTCCTATCTGCCGGCAGCCCTGCTCCCGCCACGACCACTCCCACGTGCTGACAGCGGCAGCCCCACTCGCACCCACTGATGGTGTAGAGTGATTGAGGCCAGCGTCAGCAGTGGTGCAAGTGGGGCCAGTGCTGTCAGTGGGTATGAGTGGCAGCTGCTGCCCCGATTGCCCTTCAGGAGCAGGGGGAGGTGGAGCAGCCCTCAAGGGCCATCAGGGTCAGCAGCTGCCACTTGCACCCACTGATTGCGCCGAGTGATCAGGACTGGTGCCCGGCATGGGCATCAGGTGCAAGTGGCGGATCCGGTGCCAGCAGCAGGTGCAAGCAGGGCCGGCGCTGGAAGCAGGTGCGAGCACCGGGCAGGACCGTGGTGCACGGAAGCAAAGAATTTTCAGTAACCACCGAGGCTCACCCCGATGATAGTAACCAGTGCCTCACCTTGGTCTGGCACCCCTGCTCACTTGTTCCACCATCCCGCCACGGCCAACGCCCACCATGTTCCGCACATGCCCCCTGGTGGTCAGAGCATGACATAGCGACTGGTTGTTCAGGTTGTTCCACTGTTCTATTTGTATATTAGCCTTTTATTATATAGGACTAGAGGCCCAGTTCATGAAATTCGTGCACTTGTAGGTGTCCCTCAGCCCAGCCAGTGCCCTCTCAGAGTCCGGGGAGCAGGCCTAAGTCAGCAGTCGGTCATCCTTAGCTGAGGCAGAAGAGGCTCCTGCCACTGCCACTGTGCTCACCACTCGCTTCTGCTGAGCGGCATTCCCCCTGTGAGAGGGCACTGACCACCAGGGGGCAGCTCCTGTGTTGAGTGTCTGCCACCTGGTGGTCAGTGTGCATCATAGCGACTGGTCATTCTGCCGTTTGGTCGATTTGCATATTAGCCTTTTATTATATAGAATGACTACATTGACTACTGATTTATAATGACATTAGCCAGGTCCTTTCCATTTTTTTGTGCCATCAATTTTGGTGAAGGGCAATCTTTTCATGGAAAAAAATCTATATTGGTTTTCACAATAAAAAATGTACTTTTTAATATTGAAGAATGTCTTTAAAATTTTCACAATGCTAACAAAGGTTTAGTGAGAGGAAAGGCAAGATATTTGTAATTCAAGTTGCTATGCAGCAATCAAAATTCTCATCTGAATTTTTACTGTTGCAAACACTGATATATAGTGACAAAGGTTACCTTGTAGTTTCTGACTATGATGCATCTAATGAACTATATATTAACAAATGATAAAATATTAGTTGACTGTTTTTAGAAATATTTGCTTTTTCTCCCTCTTTCCTGATATTATTTACTTGGCTTTTAATTATGTATCTACCTTAGTGTTTTTTCATATTAGAATTACCTGTGGGGGTCTTAAAAATATTGAGGCTTTGGCCCCAACCCAGACCAATTAAATCTGAATTTCTGAGGATGTATCTGGACAGCAGTACTATACTAAGCTCTACAGGTGATTATAAAATGCAGGCAGAGTTGAAAACTATTGACCTCTCTTTATGTCCTGTAGGAACAGGAAAATGAATGTTTTTGCCCTTTTGATGGTGTATCTAGCTTCAATTTCCTGCTGTATCCAGGATCCATTTAAACATATAAAGTCTTAAAATATGAATAGGATTTAAGAAAGTTTTGCTTCAGTGCAGCATTTAAAACATAAAGCCTGTTTTGGACTTTTTTGTAACCTCACCAGAAGAGTATATGGAGACTTAGTTATTCAAAACTGAATTATTTTTATTTAACTATTGAATACATTTTATTAATGTGTAACCTTTCTTTTATCATAGCTTCTGATTTTTTCTCTCTCTACAACATTGATTTTGGCTCTCCAGATAAAAAACTAATTTTTCCTTATATAACATATACCATAGGTTACGTGAGAGTGTCAGGGTATTAAAAGTGCTATTGTGGATACTATGATGTCATGAAGAGTTGAAAGTTTTAGAATCTGAATTACTTTCAGAGAGTATTGAACATAATGGAGTGTCAAAAATAGAAAAGATAAAGATCCCTCAAAGAGAGACTTCTTGCTAAAAAGTGTTCTTTATGGAGTGTTGGTTTTTATAGAAGTGATAGAAGCCATTTATCAAATATCCAATTCTTCATTAAAATATTTAGTTATGCCTACTATGTGGCAGGCAATATGTTAGAAATTTTAAATGGGGAGCCAGATTGAAGGAGATCATATAATAAGTATAGAAATATGTATACATTAATTAATACATCAACAACGTTTCTATTGTACTTAATATTCCTTTTTAAGATGGTCATGTCGCCTAGGATTTTTCAAGCAGACAAGTTTCTACCTTTTGATGTTGTCTGTGTCCCTAAGGAGATGCACGGAACATGGGTTAGAAGAGGACGGCTCTGGCTCCTACTTAGTGCCCGACTCCCTGAGCGTCGCGGGTTCTCCCAACCTCTGCGTTAAGTCTTTATTTGAATCTTCTACTTACCACCACTTTCTAAACTTTGCTCTTAAATCCTAAACTTTGTCTTGCTTATCCTGGTTGAGTGTGTTTCCCTTATCATTGATTTATCAAATTTCTTGGATGATGCAGGTCACTTTTTGTGCCCATCATAAGTCCAAGATCAGAAATGATATTTTCATATGTTATAATCAATTTTGAAATCACTGTGAATTGATTTTATCTCTCTTGACCTCATGATTCTCATGACCCTTAAACTGTTTCAGTAATTTATGTAGGTCTTGAAGATATTTCCTAATTTAACTTGGGAAACAGCTTGCTTATTATTTTTTCACAAATGATTATTTATATACTAAAGGCCCAGTGCACAAAATTTAGTTGCTGATGATAGCAACCGGTGCCCCACCTTGGTCTGGCACCCCTGCTCACTTGCTCCACCATCCCGCCACGGACAACGCCCACCATGTTCCGCACATGCCCCCTGGTGGTCAGAGCATGACATAGCGACTGGTTGTTCAGGTTGTTCCACTGTTCTATTTGTATATTAGCCTTTTATTATATAGGACTAGAGGCCCAGTTCACGAAATTCGTGCACTTGGGGGTGTCCCTCAACCCAGCCAGCGCCCTCTCAGAGTCCGGGGAGCAGGCCTAAGCCAGCAGTCGGTCATCCTTAGCACTGCCGCAGAGGCAGGAGAAGCTCCTGCCACTGCCACTGTGCTCACCAGTCGTGAACCCGGCTTCTGCTGAGCGGCATTCCCCTTGTGAGAGCACGCTGACCACCAGGGGGCTGACCACCAGGGGGGTGCTTGGGGAGGGGGGGTCCCTCAGCCTGGCCTGCACCCTCTCACAGTCTGGGACCCCTTGGGGATGTTCGACTGCCGGCTTAGGCCCAATTGCTTTGATTTGGTTGAATGGCCGACTGGATGACTGAACACCTAGCATACTAGGCTTTTATTATATAGGATTAAAACTAGTACTAGATAAGAATTTAACTGTTATATAATATTATAACACTGTAGATTGACAATATATAAAATTATTTTGTAAGATGGTGTGCTTCTCAACCAGGGGCAACTTTGCCCCCCAGGGGATATTTCACAATGTCTGGAGACATTTTTTGAAATTTTCACAAGTAGGCAGTGCTGTTGGAATCTAATGGGTAGAGGCCAGAGAGGCTGCTACACATCCCCCAGTGCACAGGACTGCTGCAAAGACAAAGGATTACTCAGCAGAAAGTACCAATAGTGCTGTGGCTGAGGAAGCTTGTCTTAAAATAATTCTAAGAAAAATACTCTATTATTGAATTTTTAATGTATGCTTGAAAGCCATGGTACTACACATTTTTATCTAGGAAAAAGATAATTTAAAATCATTTATACTTTGAGTACTTCTTTCCTTTACACCTTAAAGTATTCCTTCTAAAGCTCTAAATTGGGTAGATTAAGTGATTTCCCTTCTAAAATGTTCAACTACCTATTACCACGAGTGCTTCCCTTAAGTGCAAGAGCAGGCTGTCTTCTCAGCAAGTTATGTCAGATTCAGTTATTAAGGAAATGAATACCCTCTAGATAAAATATGGTCCCATTTCCAAATAAATTACACACTTAAAGGGTGCTGCAGCAATTTTTCAAATATGTTTCTTCTGTAAAATAAAAATTATATATCTCTGTCAACCCTATAGTTTCACCCCTAATACCTAGGCTTGATTTTTAGATTTTTAAGGGAATATAAATGAATGTGAATACTTATGCTCTCTTGGCATGACAAATATATGAGTTGCCCATAGGTATACTTCTGTATATTTGAGCATAGTTTATGCACATATCACTTCTAACCTTTACTGGTGCCTAACATAATGCCTTTCAAGAACGTTGTGATATTGTGAGAAGTACCTAGCCATATCTATGCTTGCATAAGAAAAACATTTTTGTTGTTGGATGTGTTCATATAGTATATTATGATAATGTGCGTATAGCCTTAATTTCTGTTTATAAAATTAATGAAGTAGAGTGAAACTGTTTTATTTTTATTTTATTTTTTAAAAATATATTATTATTCATTTCAGACAGGAAGGGAGAGACAGAGAGAGATAGAAACATCAATGATGAGAGATAATCATTGATTGGCTGCCTCCTGCATGCCTCCCACTGCGGATCCAGCCTTGGACCAGGGCATGTGCCCTGATCAGGAATCGATCCATGAATTGAACTGTGACCAGGAGGTTCATAGGTCGAGGTTCAATCCCTGATGAAACTGTCTCTTTTATAAGCCTTTTCTTGTGCTCTCAGTCTGGAGTACACAATCCTAACACTCCAGATATGTCACTGTTAAGCCTCTTAGCAGATTGCTTCAAAATATCTATTCATGTGCTCTCTCCCGCACGTGACTGTCAATTTTTCTTTAACTCCAGGTCTGTCACATTGCCTGGCATACAGTGACCTCAGCGCTCGTTGACTCAGAACGCACAGTGATAGTTTCTAAAACAGAGATCAGCTCCACGTTAATGGAAAGCCAAGATTTTTTTTTTGGCTTATTTTTTGTTGTTTTAAATTAATCTTGTTGCAGAGTGAAATGGCCACATTCATAGCTGCACGTCATGTGATGGTTAGTAGGCCGATCTCAGGAAATCCATCCTCCTTTCCAGAGAATGGTGGGGGAGTTCATAATTAAACCCGAAGTTCTCGGGACTTTGGGGAGCTAATTTTTAATTCAGGGGATTTAACCTAATCAGATGGGAAGAAAGGATATTTTCCTCATTGTTGGGGGGTAGGATTTTTTTTCTAATTTTCTCACAATAGGTGAACAAGGAAGCACCCGGCCACAGCTGCTGTAGGCAGTCTTCTTGTTCCAGTGGAGAAAGCCTTTCTAGTAATAGAATTGACACATAGGAGAGGAGAGGGCTGCGGTAAGAGCAGAGGAACAGAGCTGGATCCTGGAATATGCCACGCCTGTAGCCTACCCCACTTTTTGAATTAGATTATGTGAGAAAATGTCTTTTTGTAATTTTTAAGCCTGTTGAGGTTGTGATTTCTATTACTTGTAGTGTAGGTAACAGAATGTTAGAAATTCCTAATTCCCTCCTTTTTAAAAATCATTCATATCTGTTGCCTTTTTTGTTCTGTAATTCAGGCTATAATTACCAAGAACACATTCAGCAATTATTATCTTTCTCTCTACTTATTTGTGCTGTACCTCAAAATTTCTTTTCATATATTTTCTCTTATCTTGAGGCCTGCTGACAATTGTCTTTGGTTCTCAACTTTCCTCATGTGTCTGATCAAGACTCCTTTAGAACAAATAATTTCTCTCTCAGAAATTCCAGCACCAGTTAAGACAGCGGTTCTCAACCTGTGGGTCGTGACCCTTTGGGGGTCAAAGGACCCTTTCACAGGGGTTGCCTAAGACCGTCGGAAAACACATATATAATTACATATTGTTTTTGTGATTAATCACTATGCTTTAATTATGTTCAATTTGTAATAATGAAAATACATCCTGCATATCAGATATTTACATTACGATTCATAACAGTAGCAAAATTACAGTTATGAAGTAGCAACGAAAATAATTTTATGGTTGGGGGTCACCACAACATGAGGAGCTGTGTTAAAGGGTCACGGCATTAGGAAGGTTGAGAACCACTGAGTTAAGACCTTACAATTTTCACATTTTCTTAATCTTTCTGTTCATCACTGAGAATATGAGAGATGACAGAATCCCAGAGACACTGTAACATAGTGGTTAGGAGCTCAGGTCTGGAGTTTTTCTATTTTCAAATGTTGGCCTCACTACTTAGTGACCTTGGGTGAGTTATTTAACCTTGCTCAACCTCAATTTCATCATCTGGAACAGGCATAGGCAGAGAGTCGCCCACTTCCAGCATGCGGCCTTTTCTTTCTCCTTCTTTTAAGGTTTTTTTATTTTTTATTTTTATTTTTTGGTAAATAAAGTGTTATTGAAAACAGTTACTCTTAGTTATGTATTGTCTATGTAGATTTTGCATCACAATAGCAATTGAGTAACAGTGGCAGACTATGAGGCTGGAAAAGGTTAAAATATTTAATATCTGGCTGGCCCTTTACCAAAAATGTTGACTAACTTCTGATCTAGGAAATTATCTATACTAATAAAAGGGTAATATGCTAATTAGACCAGGAGACTGACATCTTCTGACTGTCCAACTTTCTTCCAGACAAAGCCACAGTGGTGGGGGCCGAGGCAGAGGCAGTTAGGGGCGATCAGGCCAGCAGGGGAGGGCAGTTGAGGTCCATGAGGCTGGCAGGGGAGGGCAGTTGGGGATCATCAGGCCGGCAGGGGAGGGCAGTTGGGAGCCATCAGGCCAGCAGGGGAGCAGTTAGGTGGCAATCAAGCCGGTAGGCAGGCAAGTGGTTAGGAGCCAGCGGTCCTGGGTTGTGAGACGGATGTCCGACTGCTGGTTTAGGCCCCATCCTGCAGGAGTCCCGGATTGGAGAGGGTGCAGGCCTGTTTGAGCCATCCCCCACCCCCTGCCATGCATGAATTTCATGCACCAGGCCTCTAGTGAGATTAATAAAACCTGTAGCTCATAATATTGTTAGGAGCTTTAATTAAGATAATCCACATAATAGTTATCAGGGTACCTGACACATATCCTTCAATAGATGTTACCTGTCATTATTGTTGTTAATAATAGTAATGTTTAGGAAAAAGGTTAGTGCCTGCAGATCAAAAGTTATTTTAACTTCCCTGGCTGGGTGGCTCAGTTGGTTGGAATATTATCCTGTACACCAAAAGGTTGTGGGTTCAATCCCTGGTCAGGGCATGGACGGGAGGCAACCAATAGATATTTATCTCACAATGATGTTTCTCTTTCTCTCAAAAAAAATAATAATTAAAAACATATCCTTGGGTGAGGATTAAAAAAAGTTATTTGAACCAATAACCGCAAACACTTTTTGCAGTTGAGGAAAATGATGGCAGTGAGGACACATGATGTAGTTTCACTGAACAATATTTATTAGTGGATGGAAAAAAATAATATTATTGGAGTCAGTCCCCAGCTGAGGCATAAACATAATTGCCGAGCTACATAAATATATTTATACCATCCCATTGAGACTGCAGTACTTTAAATCTTATTTTTTATCCAGAGAAAATAAATGTTATTTTAAAAATCATAATTTATTGCTATTGTTAATTCAATAATATCAATTGTGTATGGGGCTGCCTTAGGGGAGGATATATCAATAGTGTTTGGCCAGACAGTGGGACAATTAATAGAATCCCCATTTTCCCTAAGAGGTTTATTTGTCATGTCAAAGTTGCTCTGGTCGGGTGCAACACAGATGGTGTTGTGACAGCACAGAATGATGAGTGCCACATTGTTCCTCCTAATGACCGTCTTCTGCTCAATTCATCTTGTTTTGCAGCCTCGGATCTCTGCTACATGATTGTTTTGAAAATAGGGAGCATCAAGCAGGGGAAGTAAAATAAAAACACATGTGAATCCTTTTGTTATTTTTTTGATTGGTATGTAGGTCCAGAAAGTACTAAAAGATAATATGAATGACAATAGAAAAACGAAACAAAACAAAACAAAACAAAACAACACCAAAACACACCAACAAAACAAAACCAAAACCCCACCCCCTTGATCCCATAAATGAAAAAATAACATACATTTCTCAGAAATAGTAGAGGGCATGGACAGTTTTATACAAAATAAATTCTACCAAACTAACATGGTCATTTCTATGATTATGCTGGGTATGGTAGATAAAAGAAAACTGTTTTACACATATTAAAAAAGAATACGAGATAAAGCGTGATTCTCTATTAACTCATTGTTGAGAGGACATTAAACTAGTTAGAGAATCAATTAAAATCAATAAAAATATTGTAAATGTCAATAGGAAAAACAAGATAGTTCAAATAATGAGGCATATTGAATTTAAAAACTGACATTATGATGATATACCATTAATATATAGTTTGATTAAAATTGATCAGAGTAAGAAAAAATAATGTTATATTCAAATTTATACTTTTCTGACATTCACTGTATGGCTTTCTGCTTTTTTGAACTTCTGTAATTTTTGCTTTAGATGTTGAAATAAATGCCAATAGAAGTTTCTTCATCTCATAAATTTTTTCCTAAATAATGGGAATAATGGTAAAATGTTTAGGACAGTTTTTCTTAACTAAGACTCTTAAGAATATTTAGCATAGATTTGAATAATCAAGTTTAGATAAGTTATACGTTTTAGCAATTTAAAAATAATATTTAAAATTAGTAATCATATCAATTTCATAATTGTGAAAAGGATGTTTACAACTTTTCACTAAGACATACATATTATGTTTGATAATAGTTAGCTTGAGCCTGGCCAGGATTGCTCAGTGGTTGAGTGTCAACCTTATGAACCAGGAGATCATGGTTTGATTCTGGGTCAGGGCACATGTTTCTGGGTTGTGGACTCAATCCCCAGTATGAGGTGTGCACGAGGCAGCTGATTAATGATTCTCTTTCATCATTGATATTTCTATCTCTCTCTTCTCCCTTCCTCTCTGAAATAAAAAAATATATATATTAAAAAATAGCTTGAGTCATAGCTTAGATTCCTGACTCAGTCAATTTTATTGTTTTTTTTTTTTTAACTAAAGTAGAAAATCTTATCTCACAATGAGGGCATTATAAGTGGCTTTAATTGTTAGATCATTCTGGGTATTTAAATAGAATTTTCTTCTAAGTTGAAAGCTTTTTCATTCAGAAGCTAGATCCATTAATTCCTAATCTATTCGTTGTTTACTTTAAACTCTAGAAAGTTCTGTTGTATTTGCACATTGTTTGTAAATGTGTCCAATATATTTTTTGTTAGTCGTCACAAGATAATATTTTTCCATTGATTTTTTTTTTTTTTTTTTTTTTTTTTTTAGAGAGAGTGGAAAGGAGGCATGAAAAGAGGGAGGGAGAGAGGGAGAAAAAGAGAGAGAGAGGAAGAGAGAGAGATATATTTATTGGTTGCCTCTGAGGCCAGGGATCAAACCTGCAACCCAGGTACATATCCCTGACTGGGAATGGAACCCTACACCCTTTGGTACAAGGGGTGACACTCTAAACACTTAAGAACACTGGCTAGGGCTGCGCCTAATAATTTTTTACATCTATTTCTTTCTCCAATCAATGAAAAAAATAATAATTGTTAGGAAAGAGTAAAATTCTCACTGGTCTCATAGAAATTCTTCTGTTTTATTTTTGTTTTCAACAATAAAAATTGCAATATTTTTATGCTAAAATGATGACTTTTGTCACTCAAGATATTAAACATATCACTGAGCTGTGCCACTAAAGCAAGCCCTATGTAATCATTTAATGCTTTTATCGGGCATTGTTGTTGTCATGAAGTCATACTTTTCATCTCAGACCCTATTTTGAATTTGGAAAATACATTGTCCCTAGATGGCCAGTATGCTTCAGTGTGAAAAATTAGCCATGTATTTACTGCCAGTTTTTTCACACAACTTGCTGAGAGACATATATGCTCAGTAGATGAAATGTGATACTAATGAACGTTTTCATCATATTTTTCTCTGTGGATGTGACATTGTGCTGGATTGGCATTCAGGTGGATATATGTATATATTTTTTTAAAATTGTAGAGCAGTGCTTTTCCTTGTTAGACATAAAAAGGCTGCTCTGTTAAGATGAATTCTAGCACATATTTTCTAGTGTACACTACAAAATAAAAATATTACTCCTTGTAGCACATTTTCCAGAAATAAACCATACAGAAAGACATCAGGTACTTCTTCCATGTACTGCCTAGAGCCAACGCTCATTCACATGCTAGGCAAGTGTATGGTCTTGCCTACTGCAACATGAAATATGCGCGTTTCAGTGGTGCTATTTTGCATTATATGCCATGGATATATGTGTATGACTTTTAGGTTGTACCTTAAAAGGTAAGAACTCTCTTCTCTGTTTGGGCAAAGGTGAGTATCAGGATAGACTCCTGGGACCTAGAGATGGAACGGTGTGTTGAAAAGGGTAGAGGCCTCCTTCTAGCCCTGGATTTTATGTGACTGAGTAATAAACGTTGATCTTGTTAATCATTTTATTTATCTCTCTTACAGTAGCTAAGCTATGCTCTAATTATTTTACTAACAAATTTAACTAAAAAATTGTATCAAGAGCAATGACTCTAACTGCATCTATATCCAAAATCATTAATATCTCTGAGCCTCAGGTTTTTAATCTATAAAACAGGGATGTTAACAGCTACCTCACATGGTTATTGTGAGGATTAAATAAGATAAAATACATAAAATTCTTTAGCATAGTTTCTAGTGCTGTGAATAAGTACTCAGTAAATTTTAACTGTTATTGAATTTACTATTTAGGTAGTTTGGACCATTATTAAATTAATCATTCATTTACTATTCTTGTAAATAGAGATTATAGTTTATTAAATAAGTTTCTGATAACTTTCCTGTTGCTTTAGCACACTTGATCCTGGGATATACATTGGCCTGGTTCTTGACCTGTCCAATAGCTAGATGTTGGGAGCCATTATAAATCACACATACATCTCCAGTTTACAGCATAATAGGTTTATGGCTCCTCCAAGCCAACTCCCCGTTTGGCCTGGAGTTAAAAGATAACATACCCTCAACCTAAGCACAAACCTACTACATCTCCGCTGATAAGCGCATAGCTGTGACATTCCAGAGCCTTTGTTACATCCTTAATGATAGGCTAATCCCATGGACCTCCTTGCCCACCCCCTCCCCTCTAGAACTACATAAATTCTACCCGCTGTAAAAATAAAATTGAGGCTTGATCAGAACTTTGTCTTGCCTCCATTTCTTCGCGTCTCCTATCCTCTCATTCCTTTGCAGGATTTGGTGCGGTGTACCCACGAAGCGTGCCCTGCAGGTCGGGGCATAACTGGCGCCCCAACGTGATCTCCGCTCTCCAATCCTCCTCAGGAACGTTCGCTTTTTATGTCCGGCCGGACCTCCCCTTGGCGCCACTGGGATCGCCCTGTGAGTCAGCCTGCTTTTTTCCTGGTCGCGCTCTGCTTACCCGCTTTGCGAGTCAGACCTGTTGCTTTGGTAAGTGAACGCATTCATTTTGGATAGGCATTCTCTTCCCTCATTGCCTCCCCCCTTGTCTCCTGCCTCTAGTCCACTTTGAGCACTCTCTTGTTGTTTCGGGGAAGAGTGAAAGGTACCCGATTTCGGCGGAGAGAACTCCGAATCACTCAGGCTTGTCCCTTGGTTTCATTCCACGTGGTTGACTCCTTCCAAAAACCCTGCATTCACCTTGTCTTAGTGGTCTTTCTGAGAAAATGGGGACTCCAGCTGAGACTCTGAAGTAAGTGTTTTTGCCTACTTTAAAGCTTAAACCGTCCACCCAAAATTAGAAGTAAACCAGAAAAAACTTGTGTCACTGTTACTCCGGGAAAACTCCTTGCCTACTTAAAAACGCAAGCCGTCCACCTTGTGAGCACTCATGGGGTGCCTGACTCCCGACTGGTGAATGCCTGAGGGTCCTAGCAGGTTACCTGCCTCACAAGGGTCCGAGTTGGCGGGTTATACCAACCGGCTGTTTACGTAGGAGGAGCGAGCTGCAGAAGCAGCTCCGAGGAAGGCACTTGAAAACAAGTTTCGATCTGGGGAGCTCTGATCTAGGGGTCCGAGTTGGCGGATTATACCAACCGGTTGCTTACGTAGGAAAACACACCTGTGGCATAAACAGGACTGAAGTAGTCTCAGCAGAGAATTTCAACATCCAGACCTATGACACGTGAACAGGGGCCTCTCCTTTGAGGTGACGGTTGGCATCTTCCTTGCTGGTTCGTCTCCTTGTCGACTCCTGGGCTGACCTGGCACGGGGTTTATACGTCCCGGAGGCTTACGTGGAAGAGGCTAAGACATGGGTCAGGCTCTGAGCTCTCATGACCTGTTTCTTAAAGGACTCAAGGAGTCCCTCAAGGCGCGAAGATTTAGGGTTAAAAAGAAAGATTTAAAAGGCTTCTTGAAGGACTCAGGGAGTCCCTTAGAGCACGAAGATTTAGGGTTAAAAAGAAAGATTTAAAAGGCTTCTTGAAGGACTCAGGGAGTCCCTCAGGGCACGAAGATTTAGGGTTAAAAAGAAAGATTTAAAAGGCTTCTTTACTTTTAAGAAATGAAACCCCGCTGCCGAATCTCTCTCTGGTTCGGAGAGATTCAGAGATGGCAGGAGAGGGCAGAGCTGTGGGCTCTCCTGCAATGAGATTACTTAATGTTTTATTTAAAAATTACTGGAGAACATCTTATGACAACCAAACTTTGGCTAAGATTACCTTAGGTGCTAGCCATGACTTTAGAAAGCGAAATAGGAAAAAATTTAAAATGTCTTCTTCTATTAAGCATAACTTTGGGAACAAATATGCCATCTAAGTCATTTGCTAAAACTTCCCCCAAAGCAGGATGTGTAGGGGAAAGGAAAAAGGAGCACATGGCGATCCTATATGGACGCCTCCTCCCCAGTATTCAAATTTAAAATCTCCTTCTCGTAATTAAAAAAAGTTTTACAAAATTTAAAAAATGCGTCTGGGATTTCTGTTCACGTGTAAAGAGAAAAACTGGCTTGGAACTAAAAGCGCGCATCATCCGATTTTGGACATTTAGATAGAGTTTTGAGCTAAAAATCTCTTTACAAATGTACAGAATAAAACCCAAGACTGATTATTTCCTAAGAAAAATGGCATATTTGAGCCAGAGAAGAAATGCAGGCTGGTTCTAACAATAAGATTGGTATATTTCCATAATAAAGAGTGATTTTTGAAATGTTAATAAAGCCTGTTCCAAAGTTAATCTTAAAAGCCTCAAAGAAATTTAGTAAAATTGTCTGTTATAGAAAAGTTACCAAAATAACTGCCTTAAAATAATAATCTAGATTTGAATCTCAAGAATTATTGATCTATATTAATTATAAAAATCTAAGTAGCCCGGTAAAAAACCGGCCCTTTGTTAATTGAAAAGGCTGGCCAAAACATTTCTAATGAGAAAAGGGGCTAGTTGCTTCCCACATGTAGCAAATTCTTAAAGAATGTGGTCAATTTACTCTTCCAGGGAAAACAGCCCCCCCTTCCTCCCCCAGGCCAATATTGAAACTTCCCACAGACTAGCAAGGGGCAGGAAGCAATGTATCTACAACCTTGTTTGTTGGCCTTCCCCAGAGGAAAAATTATGGTCGTTTTAAAATCAAAGGCTGGGGCCAGGCCTGCCTTGCCAAAGATCTAAGTGTACTTCGTACAAAATCTAAAGAACAGAATTAAATCTGTTCGTTGATTATGTCCTGCATTTTTTGAAGTTTATTCCTAAAAATGTCACTGATTGAGAAATGCTAAATATTTGACTTGCCAGCTAAAAAGTTCTAGTTAAATCAAATTGGGAAAAATTATAATTGTGGTAACTAAATGCCTAACGTAGAGAAATTTATTTTTAAGAAAATCTTGTGCTTTCTCTGAAATAATTAGAATTCAAAATATGTTACTCATTGATCTGATTAAAAAAGAGGATAAATTCTGTGATCCCAACAGAAATTTTATATACAAAGATCAGTTTTAATTTAATTGATCTCTTAATAATTATAAAAGGTATATAATCTTTAAATCATATATATACGTATATATTTGATGGTCTTTCAAGTTGGATTTCAAAACTATAACCAAGGAATGACTTTGGGACATTTCATGGGCCCTGAAATGTTTTCAAAAGTTTATTCCCTCTTCTTAAAGGTTTTTTAATAAAGCCAATTTAATATACTTGAAATCACATGGAAAGCTTTATCAAATATAAATTAATAAATATATTTTAGGTTTTTGCCTCTGAGAAAGGGCAAAACAAGTAATTTTGTTTAATATTTCTTAAAATACAGCAGTGGAATTTTAAGATGTAATTTGAAATAACAAAAGCTCCTCACCGCTGCATATTAAATTAGGCTGGAGGTGGGGCAGCATTTGTCCCTTGTGAATCAAAAGTTTACTAAATTCTAAATTTACTTGCTTCGCTTTGCCTTTTTAAAATAATCACTTGAAATATATAGCTTTGCGACAGTATTTGTTAAAATCTCAAAAGGCAACCATGTTTCTTACATTTGTTGCTTGTGTGAGAAAGAAAGCTGTCTGGAAGGAAATAAAAAGGTTCCCTTCAGATGCCTAACTAAAATTAAAAATCAATATATTGGGCCTCAAAAGCTAAATTAAATAATTTGTGTTTTGTCTCCTTAAACAAAGTTTATGTAAATTTACCTAAAAACTAATACCAGAAATTTAATTAAGGTCATTTACTGTCCATAACTTAGAACAAGTAAAGTTAAAAGAATAAATGCTATTTCAAACTGACTTAAAATTGGCAATTTGGGTTAAATGGATATTCAGGGGAACTTAGTTGTCACCTATTAAAAGATAAACTTTTACAATTTTTATATAAGACCTCCATCATAGATCTAGACACCCAAACCTCTGATACTTTAAATACCTCCAATCCATCCCTTGCAGAAAACTGTTGGCTATGCATGACCCTAGGTACCCTAGGTACACCTATGCCCCTTGTCATTCCAGATGACATCAGTAACATCACTTCTAATAATAATTGTCCCTTTAGAACTCAACCTGTTGCATTCAACTTTTCCTCATGTCTACAAAAACTCCCCCAGAATAATAGTTATGATCTAGATGTAGGCTTCGTTAGCTTTGTTAACTGCTCTCCCGTTCACAATCACAGTTCCTCCCTTTGCCCCGCTCCTGGACGAGTGTTTGTATGTGGAGGTAATATGGCCTATACAGCTCTACCTTTAAACTGGACAGGATTATGTGTTCAGGCTAGTATTCTCCCTGACATTGATATTATTCCAGGGGGAGAACCTGTCCCCCTACCCAGCCTTGATTACATTGCTGGACGCAGTAAGCGGGCTGTCCAATTTATTCCTTTACTTATAGGACTGGGAGTCTCTGGAGCTGTGGCCACTGGCACAGCTGGATTAGGAACCGCATTACATACCTATAATAAATTATCTAATCAGTTAATTGATGTTCGGGCTCTTTCAGGTACTATCAATGATCTCCAAGACCAAATTGACTCCCTAGCAGAAGTAGTTTTACAAAATAGAAGAGGATTAGATTTACTTATAGCAGAGCAGGGAGGAATATGTTTAGCCCTACAGGAACGCTGCTGTTTTTATGCCAACAAATCTGGAATCGTCCGAGACAAGATAAGAAAACTCCAGGAAGATCTGGTCAAAAGGCGAAGAGAGCTGTTCGAAAACCCCCTTTGGAGCGGACTCAATGGCCTACTCCCCTACCTGCTTCCTGCACTTGGCCCCCTTGTCAGCTTACTGTTAATATTAACCTTTGGTCCATGGGCTTTTAGGAAACTGACAAGTTTTGTCAAACAGCAAATTGATAGCATCCTGGCCAAACCCATTCAGGTTCACTACCACCGTTTAGCTACTATAGACCGAGAATGTGATTGTGATTGCCAGAGCTCCCTCCCCACGGGGACAGCATAAAGCCAGAGGAATGCTTACCTACACTCTATATAGAGGTATGGTATGGGCACCGTCTGGGTGCAGGGCAAAGCACTGCAAGGGAAGGTCAAAACAGAAAATCAAAATTTTCTTGACCGCCTCTGGATTTCTCTGTGAGCACACCTGGTTTGCATAGAGGTTGGTATCCATACATATATAATTGTTGGCTCTGCCTCTCCTCCCCAAAAGATACCAAGAGCCACCAGAGGTGAGATCTGCTGATCTCATGGGAGGAACCAGGTCACTACTCCCCCAGTCGGTTAATGCCCACCCTTAACTAAATGGTAAGGGAGGAATTGTTGGGAGCCATTATAAATCACACATACATCTCCAGTTTACAGCATAATAGGTTTATGGCTCCTCCAAGCCAACTCCCCGTTTGGCCTGGAGTTAAAAGATAACATACCCTCAACCTAAGCACAAACCTGCTACATCTCCGCTGATAAGCGCATAGCTGTGACATTCCAGAGCCTTTGTTACATCCTTAATGATAGGCTAATCCCATGGACCTCCTTGCCCACCCCCTCCCCTCTAGAACTACATAAATTCTACCCGCTGTAAAAATAAAATTGAGGCTTGATCAGAACTTTGTCTTGCCTCCATTTCTTCGCGTCTCCTATCCTCTCATTCCTTTGCAGGATTTGGTGCGGTGTACCCACGAAGCGTGCCCTGCAGGTCGGGGCAGCTAGATTTCCAACCAGTTAATTCAATCCTCCACCAGTGATCAGGTATCCCTCAGCTTTGCTAACTGAGTTCTGGTCTCTGCATATTTTTATGCATTAAATAAAATAATGGTTGTAAACTCATTGGCATTTAGTTAGCACTTAATAATTGGAAAGTACTATTATTATGATTTTTTGTAGTAATTATTTATCCAACAATTTAGTGGTGAGCAAAAAAATAAATAAATAAATAAATAAATAAATAAATAAATAAATAAGTAAATAAATCAGATGGCTTATTCAAAGTTTCTTTCCTCTTTGGTATAGTTTTACCCTTGGTGAAAGTAAAATAAATCAAACTATCAAACTATTTCAAACAGTAAGAGGAATTCATTGAAATAATTCTATGGTAGCTTGAGGGGGAAAATAGGGGGCAACCTGGGGAGGAGGGGCTAGCAATCTGAATCTGTACCTAGTTAACCAGTACCCTAACGCACATTCCTGTTGGCCTATAATTAAGTCACTGCCCCTTCCTTAGGCAATAATCGGTTTTCCTAAATACTCCCAGTTTACAAGGGCCACAAACCAAGAATTCAACTACTTGGCCAGAGGGGAGGTCACTGGCACCTCCCAGGCCAGGCCTTTAACTGTAGTCTTACTTCCCCATTCTAACTAACTTAGGTAGGGATGCAAAAGCCCGCCACAAACGCCCAGAAGTTAGGAAACAAAGAATTTTAGGAATGTATATAAGGAGTAATCTCATTGTATAAGGGGTTCAGGCTTTGGATCTTCGAAACCCCTGAGCTAGCAGCGTTGCTTTGAATAAAGGTTTCTTTTTTTCCTGAATCTTCTGAGTACCCATTGTGTGTTTTCCGGTTGCCTGGTAAATTCTGTAACAGCTAACCGAGCTAATGGCAGAGCTTACTAACCACTCAAATCTCAGGAAGGACAGAAAATTCAGGCAGTCTTGGGACCCAAAAGGCCACCAACAAAGACCCTAGTGCCATCAGAACTTGTCATCTCTTTCTCCTTCAGGAAAATTACATAATTGTAGAGTTGCCTTGTATCCAATTTATTTATATTGGAAAATGCTGCTTGCATGCCTTTGGAAAATTCCAATCATACAGATATTTAGTATATATAAAAAAGTAATCCTATATAATAAAAGGCCAATATGCAAATAGACTGAATGGCGGAACGACCAGTTGCTATGATGAACACTGACCACCAGGGAGCTGATGCTCAGCACAGGAGCTGTGCCCTGGTGGTTAGTGCACTCTCACAGGGGGAGCACCACTCAGCCAGAAGCCCTGAGCCAGGCTCACAGCTGGTGAGTGCAGCGGCATTGGCGGGAGCCTCTCCCGCCTCCACAGCAGCGTTAAGGATGTCTGACTGCGGTTTAGGCCCGTTTCCTGGGCCTAAGCTGCAGTCGGACATCCCCTGAGGTCTCCTGGACTGCGAGAGGGCATAGGCTGGCCTGAGGGCACCCCTCTCCAGTGCACAAATTTTGTGCACCGGGCCTCCAGTATTTTATAATTATTATCATGTAATGATGTGGCTTGATGTACTGTAGTATTTTCACTGATTCTCCTACCTCTACTTTATCCTACTAAACAAAGTCAGTAGAGAAGAACATATTAAATAAGAATGCTAAGTTAGATCTAATATTTACCATAGCATTGAGAACCAGTCACACTATGCAAAATTTTTAATTGTCTACTATTTGCAAGAACTGTATGTGCTCCTTGGCACTGCAGATTAGTGCTGCATTTTAAAAGCAATGATCTTTGTCTATATTTCATTTTAAAAAATATTTTGTTATACTGATCAAGAGATGGACTTTCAGGCAGTTTTTTATTAAAGACTTGCTGTAATAATTACATTAAAAATTAATTTGGATTTTAAAGCTCTTGGGGAATGCTTTGATCAACATTTTCCTAAAAAAAAGTGTCATTCATCATTTACATTAAAGTGTGCATAGTGGTTAGGAGCTGGACTTTAAAACTCGATTCCAGGGTTTGAATTCTGATTTTGTCATATACTGGATTTTGACCATTGTAAAATTACTTAACTTCTTTGAACAACAGTTTCTAAATGCAAATCAGAATAATAAGAATAATGACCTTATAGAGTTGTTAAATAAGTATTAAATAAGTTCATATGTTTAAAGTCCATAGAATAGAGATTGCTATTATAAATGTTGTTACTACAAAAGTAAAATTAAAAAATGTTGCCTTGCAAATATACTTTCAATATGAAAACAAAACAAAACTCATTTAACAGTAATTCTTGAATCTAGGGCTTGATGTCTTTTGCAATTTTGGAAAATATTTGGCCTTATTTTTTAAATATCGCTCTTGGGATTCTAATTACATGTATTAGGCTTTTCCACCATATTTCATATTTTTTGTGATTTTTTTGTATATTCCATCTTTTTCTATTTATGCTTCAATTTAGATATTTTCTACTGCTCTATTTTCTAGTTTACTAATCTTCACTTTAGCTAAGTCTGTCTAATTGGCTATTAAATCACTTTGTTGAGTTCTTAATTTCAATTATTAAAATTTTAGTTTTAGAATTTTCATTTTTTAATAGGCTCTAAATTTCTGCTGATTTTCCAATTGAAAGGAGTTTTTGGGATAAAATAGGAATTTTTAGGGGGAAATAGGCAAGTCTAGAAAAATGTTAGAAATTAAGGGGCCCATGGAAAACACACAAGGCTACAGAGCTGGGAGAAGGTACATTTCCATAACACAAGGGAGTCAGGTGCAGTTACATTTCCATAAGACAAGGGAGGCTGGGAAAATTTACATTTCCATAAGATAAGGGAGTCAGGTGCAGTTACATTTCCATAAGATAAGGGAGACTGGGAAAAGTTACATTTCCATAAGACAAGGGAGTGGCAACAGCTATCCTATATAATAAAAGGCTAATATGAAAATTGACTGAATGGAGGAACGACTGGTTGCTATGATGCACACTGACCACCAGGGGGCAGATGCTCAATGCAGCAGCTGCCCCCTGATGGTCAGTGTGCTCTCACATGGGGAGTGCCACTTAGCCACAAGCCGGGCTCATGGCTGGAGAGCGCAGTGGCGGTGGCAGTGGGAGCCTCTCCCGCCTCTGCAGCAGCGCTAAGGATGTCCTGGGAGCAGGCCTAAGCCATCAGTTGGACATCCCCTGAGGGCTCCCAGACTGTGAAAGGGTGCAGCCCAGTCTGAGGGACACTCCCCCACCCCCAGTGCAAGAATGTCATGCACCGGGCCTCTAGTATTTCCATAAGACAAGGGAGAGGCAACAATTTCATTTCCATAAGATAAGGAAACTGGGAATAGCAAGGGGTCTATATTTACAAAGTAAAGAAGGAGGAAAAGTCCAGAGGGAATGGGAGAACAATGAGGGAGGAGGGCTTCACATGTCCCATGTGAAATTTGACTTTTGAGCTTAGGAGTTGTTATAGTGACCAATCAAAGGTAATATTGACCAATCAGAGGGGATATCAGGACACAGGAACTGTGGCCTTTACAAACTGGGAGAAAAAAGGAACTCAGTGGGACTCTTTCCCCCTCCCCATGTGGGAGTCTGTGCTGTGAGATTCTTCCTCCTTTCCCACATGGGAGTCTGTACTTGTTCTTCAATAAATTTCCACCTTTGCTATACCACCTTCTGTCTGTGGATTCATTCTTCGACTCTGACAGACAAAGAATCTGGGGAACCATCCTGCCTAGGGGAACACCGCGTGTTCCAGTCCAAAAATCCTGTATCACAATTTGTATTTTCTTTTCTTCATTATGTTAATTTCAATATATGGATCTTCTGTGTTTCTATTATATATTTTTTCTCTTTTTCTTTTACCTTATTGCCTGATATATGATAGTTAACTTCTGTTTAATTACTGGACATTGTGTTCAATAAATTTTGGTGTCATTTATGGCTCTTAATGATCTTATCTTCCTCCAGGGAGGACTTACTGATGCTTCTGGAAAACTATTAGGGAAAATGCAGATAACCTTATTTCAATTTTTCTAAAGGCAGGACTATGTTTAATTAGCTCTACAGCTACAATACAGTCAGCTAAAGATCCCAACAGAAAGTCTACAGTATTTACCAGGTGGTCCTCCTTAGTGCTTCCTGAATCTCAATGTTATTCATACCGAGTCTGCTTAACTCCTCAGCCACGGCTTTCTGCATTAAACTTTCTGTAGCTTGGTCATAGGTCATAGGTTATGAATCGGCAAATGCTTATTGGGCAAAGCAGTACCAAATACTAGGTTTCCATGATTCTGTTTTCTCTGGGATTTTGATCCCCAATTTCTTCTACTATTGAGGCTTTTTAACATCTTTAAACTAATTTTAAAACACTATATTTAGTTTCTCCAAATGTTCTCAGTGTAAGGTTGGTATAAAAATACCAATCACCATAGCCATTTGTTTCATCTACTCTCACCTCCACCCCCTGCCCCCAGCCTCTTTTCATGTTTTGCTTTGGAAAATGTTTAAAGTGGGTCAGTTAATATTGAGAGATTGTCTAAAATAAAATGAACTAAGTTTTTGCCAATGAAAGATGCAATGGTTGCTCTCTACAATTCCTTTGAAAAAATAGCAAAAGGCAATAATGAGTAGGCTGCACTTGGGAATTAGGCTTTTGTGTTTGGGAATGTGATCATTGTGTTTGCAGAATAAACATATCAATGTATTCTATATTCCTCAAGTATGAAGAGACTTAGGCCCCAATCTTTTATAAAGTCAGGGAATGCTTGTGATTCTACTTGTTTTTTGTTTGTTTGTTTGTTTTTTGGTTTCATTGTTTGCTTTGGAAAATATTTTAAGCGGAATCAACAAATGTAAGAGAATTTGGCACTTTGAAGAGGGCAAAGAGTCACTTGATTTTGTGAGAGTTACACAGTAGGGTTAAAAGTTTTACTTAATTTAAACATAAGATATCCCTGTTTCTTGTTAAGGATTAGAGTTAGCTACTAGTATAATACACCATGCCTATTACTGTCTTGGGTTTTATTCTCCTCCATTTCTTCCATGTGTTAATGAAAGTAGTTTCTGATCTAGGATGGCTATTTATCATGAATTGCATTTATTTTTCAGTGTCTTAGTTCTTATTACAGGGAACATCATTGGAAAGACATCATACTTTCACAGATGACTAATCTGTGATTAAGATAGATCACCCATTACTTCATAAGTAACATCTGGCATCAAAGATAATTCCATTGACTTGAAATTTCATAAAATCTAACATAACATCATTAGCTTGAAGAAAGGACTGTCATTCTCTCTGGTTATAATGAAGCATTCCTACTAGAAAGTCACATAAAGGTGCTTTATAATTTTCCCCAAAGATCTATAAAGTGGCAAACACATTTTCTGGAGTTATTCTAGAAGTTTGCTTCTGCACAACAGAGATCCTTGAACAATGAGGAAGAAAGTGTAATTCTGAGGCATAGATTATGCTTTACTGAGTAACTTCTAATTTGCTAATACTTGTTTTGCTGATGTATAACCTCAGATACTAACAGAGGAGACAATTGATTTCTAATGAAAAATATGTTTCTGTGGTCAATATGACCCATAAACATTATTTCTTTCCCTCCAGATAATAAATTTAAGTGAAAATATCATACACAGAATTACATCATTGATAGGTTTGAACTGATGAGAAAGCTTCACTGTTTCTGGGAATAAATCAAGATGTCATTTTTTTTCCCTTCCAATCTATAATGATGTCAAGTCAATGCTGGGAACTTTCCTGAGTTCATATTAGGTAACTGTAGTTTTAACAACCACAATAAAGGTTAAATTTTACATTAATTAAAAACAATACTAGTTTCTAAATTATTATAAAATTATATTATAATTAAAACCAGAAATATTTTCTTTAAAGAAATTTTTTGATAGAGTTTTAATTCACAAATTAAATATTTTCAAGAACTCTATTTATTCTAACACTGAAAAGTTTTGCTCTCACTGTCTATCCTATAGCAAAATGAAAAAAAATCCTGTTTACACTTTCTCTATGAAAATAATGTCATTTTAAAGGAATTAAAATAATGTGTACTGAAGGTGAAAAGGCTAGTAGGAGGTGATTATTAACATACAGTGGGGCCTTGACTTACGAGTGTCCCGACTAACGAGTTTTTCGAGATACAAGCTGTCTCTTGGCTGATTTTTTGCTTTGAGTTGCAAGCTAAAATTCGGGTTACAAGACAGCTTCAGATACCCCACCGCTAGTTGGCGCAGTGAACGTCACAGTGAATGCCACAACATCAGCCCAGCATCACGTGTCTCACTCGTTCACTTTATGATTTGGCATACGAGTAATTTGAGTTACGAGCTCCATCACGGAACGAATTAAACTCATAAGTCAAGGCCCCACTGTACTCTCCTCATTTAAAGTGTATAAGTTGATAAATCTGTAAATGGTAAATGATATATAGTACTAATATACACATAACTTTTGAAATCATCCTCTATTTTTATTTAATATATTAGAGGCCTGGTGCATGAAATTCATGCACCAGGGGCGGTGTTTCTCTCAGCCCAGCCTGCACCCTCTCCAATCTGGGACCCTTTGGGGGATGTCCAACTGCTGGTTTAGGCTCGATTCCACAAGGATTCGGACATTCCTCTCACAATCTGGGACTGCTGGCTCCCAATTGCTCACCTGCCTGCCTGATTGCTCCTAACCGCTTCTGCCTGCCAGCCTGATCACCCCCTAACCACTCCCCTGCCAGCCTGATCACTCCTTAACTGCTCCCCTGCCAGCCTGATCAATGCCTAACTGCTCCCCTGCAGCCCAATTGCCCCCAACTGCCCTCCCCTGCTGGCTGGTTGCCCTATCTGCCCTGCTCTACTGGCCTGATTGCCCACATCTGCCCTTTCCCTCTGGACTGGTTGGTCAAACTGCCCTCCCCTTAAGCCTGGTTGCCGCATACTGAGAACGCAGAAGGTACATGAATCCCTTAAATGCTAACAAACATTGATGGCAAACCGG
>NW_005871123.1:618577-654348 GCF_000147115.1 Myotis lucifugus | reverse complement strand
CAGGGCCGATCAGGGGGTTGGGGCCCCCCCACTGTCACACTCAGGGCAGGGCCGATGGAGGGGTTATGGCTCTTCCCTGTCACACACAAAAGCAGGGGCCGTGGGGGGTGGGGGGTTGGGGCGCCGCATCCTTTTACACACAGTGCAGGGCCTATCAGGGGGTTGGTGTGCTGCACTACCCTGTCACACACAGAGCAGGGTGATCAGGGGGTTGGGGTGCCGCACCCTGTCACACACAGAGCCGCAGGCTGATCAGGCGGTTTGGGCGCTGCCCCCTCTCACGCTGATCCCGGTGCTGGGAGGCATATTACCCTTTTACTATATAGAATAGAGGCCTGGTGCACAGGTGGGGGCTGGCTGGTTTGCCTGAAGGGTGTCCTGGATCCGGGTGGGGGTCCCACTGGGGTGCCTGGCCAGTCTGGGTGAGGGGCTGAGGGCTGTTTTCCGGAAGCGAGTCCCCCTTCAGGGGGGGGTCCCCACTGGGGGGCCTGGCCAGTCTGGGTGAGGGGCTGAGGCTGTTTTAAGGCTGGGGGGTGACTGAAAGTCCCCAACTGCTCCTTTTTCCTTTTTTTTTTATTTCTGGGGCCAGCTTTAAGCTCTGCAGCTTGCTCCAGCTCTGAGCCTCAGCTGCTGAAAGCAGGTATCTGGTTGTTTGGGTTCTATAATCAAAACACTGTTTCAACTCCAGCTCTGAGACCCCAGCTGGCTGAAAGCAGGTTTCTGGGGTTTTGTTTAGCTTCTATATTTGTAACAATGTTTCAAATTGTAAGCTCAGAGGCTGGCAGCGTCAGGCGGGGAACGTTGGCTTCCTCGGTCACTGAAGCAAGCAAGCCTCCTGTTCACTTCAAGCTGCCTGGCTGCCAGCCGCCATATTGGCTGGCAGTTAATTTGCATATCGCCCTGATTAGCCAATGGGAAGGGTAGCGGAGGTATGGCTAATTACCATGTTTCTCTTTTATTAGATAGGATTATACTATTACCAAGAGTCTTATGTATTTTAAGACAAATAACAGCAGAAAAGATAGTATTTATATCAATGTCTTTTTCTTGCTTTCTAGTGCTTAGATTTTGTTACTTTGTCTATAAAATGGAAAAACTAACACAAACAAACAAGCAAAAAAAAAATACTAATCAAACACCCAAACTAGACCAAACTTTGTAGTGTTTAATTGATTATAAATGACACTTCTAAGTGGTTCTCTCTGACCAGTGTCAAATAAAAATTTTAAACCTGTTCTTGTGAATAATTTATTTAAAATACAGCTTAGAATTTTATAGAATATACAGTTTGGTTTTAAAAACCTAGTGATAGTCCTCGAAGGGATGGGAATTAACATTTTTAAATTACTGACTTCTTAGTACTATGCCAGTTGCTCTTCATACATGATATATTTAAATCCAAAATGGTAGCTGTTATGGTTCTATATTACATCATATTGGTTCACATCTTTTGTGCCTCAACTCTTTTTTCCTCACCCTCACCTCATGTGCTTGCCTGCAGGTTTCCAAATAAATCAGTTTCCCCTTCATATTTGTTGTAAGCTCTGCTTTCTAGAGGAATTAGGCTGAGACAAAGTACTTTGTGATTTAAGAAATATTTTCACAAACATCATCTTAAAATGAAGATTTTAAAAAATCAAGGTGATATTGAGAACTTAGATGAACTATTATACTGTTTTCAAGGTTGCTTATGTAGAAAAAGCAACCTTACACCCTACTCCCACTACAATTAGCAGTATTTTCCAACTCTTTAGCAATAACTTTTATTATTCACTTTTAAATCTAATATATATGTGTACAGTTTTAGAAAAGACTAATTTTAGACAGTATCTATTTACCACTTACTAAGATGTTGAGGGATTATCACGCCCACCATTCTTAAGCTTCTCTCTTCTGATGATCTCATTCACCTACTTGTTTTTTTTTTTGGTTAAAATTGTTTAATTTTTCCATTTACTCAGTATTATATATATACCAATGATCAGTTTTCCCCAAAAAAATTTCAACAAAATATAGTGAATACAAATGGTCATATATCCTAACACTCCAACTAATTAAATAATCTATCAGTTCCATTTCATTTTCTTGGAAACCTTGCCTCCAAGCCTCCCCACACCTGCTCCGACCTAGAAGAATTGTTCTCTAGAACTAATGCATATGTTAATCTGCATATTTTCCTTAGTTTCTCTCCTCTTCTAGATATCCTATTTCTTGAATCTTTTTTCTTTCAATTTTTTTTTTTTGGTTTACTCCTTCATTTGGTTGGAGCACATTCTCTAGTTTTCTAAAGAAAGGAGGTAAATATTTGAGGCTTCTTGAATTAGATGACATCACTTAGATTTGGCTCAAGTTATTTTTACATTGATTTATACTAAACCAATAAAAGTATTGCAAAAATATATGAGATGAGATGAGATAAAAGTGAGAAAGTGTTTATAGCACAAATTATGTTTAAAGTTCTGTGTCAGTGCAGCCTGCACATGTGGACAGACCTTAAGATCATAAACGCTATGACGTAGATGCTTTTATTCCATTACATTGCAGGCGGGGCTGGCAGCATTCAAGGGTCTGCTTAATGGTTTCTGCTTTATTACTGGGGCATTTGCCCATGGCCGAACACTTATTTATGTGAAAATGCTTTTGTTTTTTCTGTATGCTTGATCAATGGTTTGTCTAGATGGAATATTCTGGATTGAAAATCATTTTTCCTCACAATCTTGGATGTTTCGACTCACTGCCTTTTAGCATCCAATATTGTTCTTAAGTAATTTAATCCCCTTTTCACTTTTCTTTATTTCGTTGTCATCTTCCTTTTTCCCCTTCTTAAGACATTTTGGTCTTCTCTTGAGGACCTTCTCCAACCTCCAGCCCACCCCAGGATTATATCGGTAGCAGTTACAGGAGTAGGAAGGCGGGGACTTTCTGTTCAGGTAGATACTTATTATCTGCTCTTGGCTCCCCTTCAGGCTTTTCATAGTTCAATTAATTATCATTAGATTTCCCTTTTACCCATTGTTTCATATCACCAGGACTGTATATTTCAAGACAGATCTATATTCCAATTGATTAAAAGAACATATCTGGCAAGCTTGATGATGAAATCCAGAGATGACTCAAAGTAAAGAGTTTAGCAATTATGCAGGTGAATTATAAATAGATGGATAGTGAGCTTTGAGCCTTTCAACACAAAATTAATGCCAAGTAAAAGTGAGGATTAGTTTAAAGAACTGAATATAAATGTATAAGCATTGAAAATGTAGAAATACACAGAAATCAATGGTTTGTGCAAAGAAAGTTTAAGAATTCCGTCTACCTCCTTTTGTCCTTCTTGGGAATGGTAAATGGATAATGTCTCAATGTAATAATTAAAGAAATAATGGTTTGAGTGTATTTATTAAAATTATAAAAGTAACTTTCCAGAGAACTGATTTAATGTAAGCAGCAGTAATCCATTGTAAGAATTCAAATCTGATATTCTCATGGGAGAGAGAAGATTTCAAATTATTAGGGATTGTTATATCTCCCCTGTTTTAAGGA
The DNA here is from genome assembly GCF_000147115.1 of Myotis lucifugus. Lineage (NCBI taxonomy): Eukaryota > Metazoa > Chordata > Mammalia > Chiroptera > Vespertilionidae > Myotis > Myotis lucifugus. The sequence continues at coordinate 650,811 of NW_005871123.1, read as the reverse complement.
AGAAGTATTTATTTATTGTTGGATCTGCTACTGTAACTTGTTTGAATAAAAAAATCCAGGTTATTGATGAGAAAAAACTTTGCAGGTGAGAAAGTGTCCATGGCAGTTGCTAAGTACCATTTGATAAATATTTGGTATATATTAATTTTTACAGAGACCAGTAAATATGTTATTTGCTTTAAAATTATTTTTAGTTTTTTAAATTGGCATTTCTTGGATGACAATTTATGCCATGATTCGGCTACAAGGTAGTTTACTTCTATGTGTCATACATTTGCAAATGCTAACCTACATCCTATATAATAAAAGGGTAATATGCAAATTGACCCTAATGGCAGAACAACTGGGAACGACCTGTCGCTATGACACGCACTGACCACCAGGGGGCATATGCTCAATGCTGCCCCCTGGTGGTCAGTGTGCTCCCACAGGGTGAGCTTTGCTCAGCCACAAGCTGGACTGATGGCTGCGAGTGCAGTGGTGGTGGCGGGGGCCTCTTCTGCCTCCTTGGCAGCGCTAAGGATGTTCGACTGCAGCTTCAGCCCCCTCCCCAGGGAGCAGGCTTAAGCTGCAGTCGGACATCCCCCAAGGGCTCCAGGCTACCAGAGGGATGTCTGCCTGCCAGCTTAGGCCTGATCCCCTGGGGAGTGGGCCTAAGATGGCAGGCGGATATCCCCCGTGGGGTTCCGGACTGCGAGAGGGTGCAGGCCAGGCTGAGGGAGCACCGAGTGCACGATTTTCATGCACTGGGCCTCTAGTATTTCATAAGATTACATTTGCCAGTTTACATATATTCAGTATTTTGAAAGGAAAGGGTTGTGAAATGGTTGGCTAACTTCTTCAGTTAAAAAATATAAATCAGAGCCTGAAGCAAGCTAACTTTCATTCTTTCTTAGTTTTCCCACCAGCCACTCATAGGTCTTACTAATGACAACTCACTCATAAATACAGTTCTATTTATTTCCTGTAAAATCATATGGTTGAGTTCATAAGATCTCACAGTGGTAAGGTACCTTGAAGGTTAGCTGACTTGTCCAAGTTCCCTCAGGTGGTTAAAAACAGAACAAGGAATAGAATTGTTTGTTTTTGTTTTGTTTTGTTTTACTGATTATCTCTGCATAACAGCACAGTGTCTGATTAAGGCTATGATTCTCAGATTTTAAAATACAATGCTCACTAAGAAATCACTTGACAATCTCTCAGATCTGGGTCAGACTCCAGAATCTGTCATAAGAAATACTCCATTTGTCATAGTCCACACTTGGGTATGCATTGTTTTAAGGTTGTTTCCCTTAAAGCAGTTCATTCGTCACTTGTCTTCACAAAAAAAAACTTATGTCAAATTGCTTCCAGTCTTGATTAGTAATATTGGAGTAATTTTTGTTCCAATCCTAACAGAAAGAAATCAGGTGAAATCTGATCTTATTGTGCTTTATTGAACAGTTTTCTAAAGTTGAAAAAGAACTGGATATTATCAAAATAAATATATAAAGTACTTATTTCCCATCCTGGTTACCTTGGGTTATCCTCTTAGAAACCTGTGTGAATCTTTAGCAGTATCATTAAATTTCATTCCTAAAAACATATCTCAAATTTCTCATAGAAAGTAACAACTTTTAGGCAATTGAATTTGTGTATATCCCATCTGCAGCATTATTTCATGTTATCTTTTTTCCATCTGCATTATAAAACTTCATGAACCCAGGCTGTAATACAACAATGTAGTTCGCAGTCCACTGGTGCTGCTGAAATCAGTCTTCTGAGATGCCTGATTTCAAACATGATTTTGCAGGTAATGGGCTGTTTCAGTTCTGCTTCAGCTTTCATTGCCATTTTCTTCCCAGCAACAGCTGTATTTTATTATTGTCATTTGGAATACATAAGTAAAGGGAGAACACTGGTATTGTGTTTAATAGTATTTCTCATTAAATAATTAGGGTTAGCATAAAGAGTGTGCAGTTTCTTTGAATGAAAGATGCTATCAAATTTCTGACAATTTGGCATATTTTTATAAATCATCAATACATTTAATAAACAGAATATTGTCCACGAGGGTTCTGAATCACATTCTAAAAGTTCTCTGTCAGATTTTAGTTGGTCTTATTTTTGACAAATTTTTAAAAATGAAACAGGCATGTGCCTTATCAGTAATAAAATGGGAAATAAAACAACATAAATAAAGTCATTTAGGTAGAGAGAGGATATAAAATTTTCCAATTCAGAGGTTCACAAACTATGACTTGTGCCAAATCCAATCCACTGCACGTTTTTATAATTGAACTTTTAAAAATATTTATCTTTACCAGTATTGTTGAAAGTATTACAGATGTTCCCCTTCCCCCATTTTTTCCCTGCTGGAACACAGCTACTACCATTAGTTTGTGTATTGTCTGACTATAAATAAACTATAACAGTAGGACTGAGTGGTTGTGACAGATACCACATGCTCCACAAAGTCTAAAATATTTCCTATTTGATCCTCTAGAGTCTACTGGAGTTTAAATTTACTCATCCCTCATCTAACCCAATAGCTGTAGCCTTCACAGAATTCTTGGAGATCTTTTGGAAAAAATGCAGAATGTAGACCCCATACTTAAGGATTTGAATTCAGTAGGTCTGGAGAGAGGCTTAGAGCTTTCTAGATAACTTTAGTGTGCAGCAAGGATTGAGAAACATTATCTGACATCTGAAATAAGTTTATATTCCCCTAAAGTACATTACATTGTTTTCAGAGGGTGGGAGGCCAGTCAGAGAGAGTTGGACTTGTCACATTGGTCATGCCTTCAGATAAAAACAAATCCAAGATGACTTTTTTCTTCTTTTGGTTGACCAAATAAATGTTTCAAACATGACCTGACATGACTTGTGATGATCCTAGAGAAGCTGAATATCATACCAAATATATTTACTGTGGTTCAGAGGTAAAAAGGTTACTTTGAGTTGAGGTGTCAGGGAAGATGTCACAAGTGTTTAGATGCTTCAAAAATGGGTGGGAACCAATGCTTCAGATAAGGTCATTGCAGAGATTACTTTTTTTTTCTTCTCCATAAAATTCCAGAATCAAAGTTTACCCATCTTGGCTTGCCTTAGTCCAATTCAGTTAAAAAAATGTATTGATCCAGGCACTATAAAGTTTTTAGCATAAAACAATGAATAAGACAGACAGGACCTTGCTGTATTGTCTCTTCCATACAGCAGCAATACATTATGATAAAGGAAAAGTACCTTCCGGTCGGTCATTCAGGAGAGTGCCTTCCTCAGCCTTGCATGAGATGGGAAGTCTTTTCAGACTAACTAAATTATACGTTGGTATAAAGTAAGGTGGAATCGAGGCCAATCAAAGGGAGAAGAATGAGGATAAATTAGTGCAATGGCAATAATCTTGACATGATTAGCACAGAGTACTAATGGTAGACATGAATTTGGAAAATAGTGAAGGATTAATATTTTAAGGGCTTTTTAAATGCCATTTTGAGGACTGTGGACTTTCCACAAGACAATAGGAAAACCTAGTAGAGCTTTGAGCTGTAGAATGACATGAACAGAGGGCAAAAATATTCTGTTGATACTTGGCAGGAGATATTCAAGAAGGGCAAGCAAGTCTTGAGACAGAAAATCCAATTGAGTGTCTGTTATAATCTTTCAGGACACAGAAACTGGGCCTTTGAAGCAGGGCATTACAATAGGAGATACACAGATGAGTTTCAACTTGGAGATTCCTTACGTGTTGCATGTAAAGAGGAAGAAAAAGGAACTGGGATAGCAGAGGGTCTGGCTCTTTGTTCAAGAAAATGCATTTGGAGTGCCTTATAGTAATCTAGAATTTACTACTTCAGTTTTAAATCTCTTTTGCCTCCAATTCTGCCATTGAAATAACAATAAAAAAAACCCCTGCCAACCCTCTGGCTCTACTGAGACCACCAATGCAAAGTCAATTTGCTTCATGACCCTTGAGGAGAGGGTTGATTTTGAGGGTTTCATTTTGTAAATGGCTGAGGGCTCACACTGAAATGAGCTGTGACACATTCACAACTATCTTAATATTACAAAATGTAAAAGGCAAGGCTATTTGCATACCTCCGTCTGCCAGCTTTGGACAAGAATCCCCTTTCACCTTAAAGATCCATTCATCCTTCCAAATGATCCCACTTAATGGATGACTCATATCCATTCAACTGCTGTACTTGGAACATTTAAAGGATCCATGGGCCATTTACTTCTTTTAGAGATTGTTAGCAATGCTATCTTGGGGATTTATGCTTCCTTTACCATGTTTCTTGAACTGTGAGGTGGGACTTTACTATTCATTTATCCTAGTCCTGGAAAAGCCAAAGCAGACATATGAGAAAAATAGTGAGGGAGGCAATGTTTGCATTTGTTGTTTATGCATTGAACATTGGCAAAATAGTGTTCTGCATTCAAATGATAAATATTTGGTGAGGTATGTATAAGCTATAGAATTACTCAGTGAAAAGAATAAGTTTTCTCTGTATTCATATTGATTCCAGGTTAGTCATACATCATCTTTATTGAAAGATGTAGATGGCTTGCTATGATAGCAACGTGTTTTCACATTCTCTTGCTAACTTGCTGTACTTTTACTCCATGCATTGTAAAATTTTCTCCTTCACTTTAACAGCCAAAAATTAAATGCAAATAGGTTTGGGGACTGAAACTGGATAATTGATAAAATTAATTACCCTATTTTAAAATTGTAAAATCTTATTTCCTTTGCAGTTCCTTTCTACTAGACTGTAAAGCCCTCTGTAATATTACAAATTACTTTCTCTCCATATGCTAATTTCTTAGCTAGTTTCCAATCATAGAAGATATTTGAACTATATTTAGAAACTTTGCTGAATTTCCTTTTCTACTACTTTCATACTGAACTCTCCTAGATACCTTTTTCATTTATTGATTTTTGTTTTAGAGAGAGAGAGAAACATCAATTTGTTGTTCAACTTATTTATGCATTCATTGGTTGATTCTTGTATGTGCTCTGACCAAGAATCAAACCCCAAACCTTAGAATATTGGGGTGATGTGCTAACCAACATAGCTACCTGGACAGGGCCTTAAGACATTTAAAAAAAAAAGCTGTCTAACAACTGTGATCTATTTTTTTCTTTCTCTTTACAATGTCACTTCTCTTACTACTAGTGTCTGAAGCTCTTGCAGAGTTAGCAGTCTTTTGGTAGGTGTCATCTACTTGAGTTTGAAGTTGTTACCTTGAACCCATCTGTCCTTGGCATTTCCAAATGCAGTAAAAGAGTTCATGATATTTATGCATAATTTTGGATAGCAGGAATACATTTAGCTACAGGAAATGTAGGTGGAACTCTCCAATAAACATTTTTTTTCACTGTGTCTCTATAGGAAGATACACGAAAGAAACAGTCTCTGTCCTAAGAAGCTTTCCAGGGAAAAATCCAGGGAGCTTCTTATTTAGCAGATAACTAAATGGCAAACACGATGGTACTGACTATCGACATAACAGTAGATATTTAGAAAAAGCAGAGAATTTTAGGGGTTGGAGTTATTGGAAAGGCTTAATATCATACATAGTGCTTGAGCTGGAAATGAAGAACTAAAATAGGCAGAGAATGGATAGGGAAGAGGTAGCCAGACAGTAAGGGAAGACAGTAGCTACTGCAAATAGAGAAACTGGCCTAAACAAAAAGGTGAGGTTGCTTCAGGTTATAGCAGACACCCTACCTAATGAAATCATCATACACGTGCCTCTCCCCATTTTGCTCATGGGTGTGTCTGCATTTCAGGACTTGAGTGTGATGGGTTTGATTCTCACCTCTGTGTATCTGATCTTAATTTGATAAACTGGAGCTGTATATCCTATGTCGCTGATTTTAGTTTTTGCCTTGATTGCTTCAGCCAAGATGCTGGCTTCATTGGGCTAAACCTGACCCAGTTTTTGTATTGTTTCTCTCATTTTTTCAGTTTGTTGCTCTTGTTTGATTTATGAACCTCTACCATGCTTTTGGTCCTTATGGTGTAGCAAAAGACAGAAGATGAAAACTTATTTATTTTGAATTACTAACAGGCTTTCACACTTGAGTATTTATTTTCTAAGATCTATCTATCTATCTATTTATCTATCTATCTATCTATCTATCTATCATCTATCTACCTATCTACCTATCATCTATCTATCATCTTTCTCTCTCTAAGAAACAGCTTTTAGTTTGGTTTATTATAAATTTTCAAAACGAAGATAACAAGAAACTACCTTCAATGTGTTCTAAGACTTTCAGGTCCTTAGTTATCATAAAACAGCAAAACATGAACCATCTCCAAAATGATGACTTTGATATTCTGTCAGTAGGTCACTTCAGAAATAAGTGTCATGCATGGTTCTGCTGTGGGCGGTGGGAATGGCACCAGGTACTAGACCTCTGGGGTAAGACTGGACCTGGGTTCAGCAACCTCGGTACTTGAGTTCTGGCTAGCAAAGAGTTCAGAGCCAAGACCCAAACTATAAGAAATAAATTTATTTGGTAAATCACAGAGATAGAAAAAGTAATTTCTAGAAAAAATGGGCTTAGGAAACAAGTTATAGAGGTAAAGAAAGGGCCCTTGGAGCTTGGGAGTGAGGAAGCTAATGGTGAAGCACCTGGGGAGAGGGGAAGGGGCAAGGGAAAGGGAAAGGCACAAGGCGCATGGTGCTCCCAGGAGGGAGAGCACACTGGGTCCTCTATCCTAAGGGTTTAAGGCAGTGGTTCTCAACCTTGGCTGCACATTAGAATCACCTGGGAATCTTTTTAAAATCCTGATTTCTGGGCCTCATCCTCCGGAAATTCTGTTTCTTTGTTATGGGGTGGGGCCACAACATTAGTAACAAAGAAACAGAATTTCCGGAGGATGAGGCCCAGAAATCAGAATTTTTTTATTTTTTAAAAACATATTTTATTGATTTTTTACTGAGAGGAGGGGAGAGGGATAGAGAGTTAGAAACATCGATGAGAGAGAAACATCGATCAGCTGCCTCTTGCACGCCCCCTACTGGGGATGTGCCTGCAACCAAGGTACATGCCCTTGACCGGAATCAAACCTGGGACCCTTGAGTCCGCAGGCCGATGCTCTATCCGCTGAGCCAAACTGGTTAGGGACAGAAATCAGAATTTTAAAAAGATTCCCAGGTGATTCTATGTGCAGCCAAGGTTGAGAACCACTGGTTTTTAGGGCTGAAATTTTAGGGGAGGTTCAAGCGGAAGACCTTAACACTTGGAGTGCGGGAAACGAGTTAAGTCGGCTCACGTGAATTGCGCGTACTCCAAGGGAGCCGTCTTTAACTCGGTTCATATAGATTTGCGGTGGAGTGCGGGAAACGTGTAAACTCGGGCCGATTGTAACTGCGTATTACCAAATATTTGTTTGTAATCCACCCTTTTGGTGGATGGAACAAAACCAAAAGACAGAGCCATCTTATATTTTGGCGGGAAATTCACCCGCACTCTTAATAGAATATTGAGCAGGTGTGTCTTTTCAGGGTTGTGGTCTCCACTGATTGATTGGCTGGCACCAGGGCAGGGGATCATTATTCAATGCAGCTGGTCTTGAGGTCAGCAATGACTGGTTTTGTTGCTTCTCTGGACCTGGAGCTGAAATACAGCTGAGGCCTAGATGTTATCTCCAGGGAGAAAAGGTCAGGGGGTCCAAGCCTCACGACTAGGGATATGCTAGTGGAGGAAACGTCACCCTGGGGATGAGGTCCCACCCTACAAGTGTCCTTTGCCAGGCACCTGGGGTTCCCCACTCTGGTTACCTTCTGTACCTGGCTCATCCTTGCTCTGCTCATGTCTGTCTAACTGCCTACCAGAGTTCTAGGTCCTGGTCACAAAGAAAAAAAAATAGCCCTTAGGAAGGTTGCTTGTTAATGTCAGGAAGAAGAATATAAATACAAAGATAATTGAATAATTTAATTTTATATGCTTATAGAGTTTGGAGGGGGGGATGGTGCTCCTGTAGCTAAGATGTTCAGTTGAAGTATCTCTGAGGAAGTGATATTGAAGATGGGATATGACATTTACTTTGAGACAGGACAGATGAAAAGGAATCAGTCATACAAATTATTGGGGGAAGAATACAAGCACGTGAAACAAATGCAAAGGCCAAAATGGGAATGAGCTTGTTATACTCAAGGGACAGAAGTAAGGCCAACATGCTTTGAATAGAGTGTGAATGGAAATATGAATAAAGCCTTGAATAAACAAGACTAAAGATAAAATTGAAAAATACATATGCTAATATTTTGGATTTTTACACAAGTAGGAATTTTTCCAATGTACCATATTGGCCCAGTTTTTATAACACATTTTGATGTGTTGTGGCATTTCTATTTAATTTTTGGCTTACTTTAGGAGTTAATGGAAGGTCAGATATTTTGAAAGATTAAATCAATTTCTAATCCTGTGGCAGGACTTTGGCTTATAGCATATTCATCACTTATCAAAAATCAGAGTAATTTGTTTCCTTTTTAATATTTAAAATGTGATAAAACTTTTCTTCTTTATTACATTTTCCAGCAGGCTTAAAGGTTATGATGCTATATGTAGGCAATGCTAAATGAAGGAAATGCTAATAAAATGCAACCAAGGGTTCATTTTATGTGAATACAAAATGGAGGTGAATTTGGCATGGGTTGATAAATTGTGTAGCTCTTAGGTGTGAGTTTGAATCCTAGAAATTTTCTTTATTAGCTCTGTAAACTGAGACATTTTTTATCCTTTTTTAATTTTTTTTTTTATTTCTTGTGTTCACAGCACACAAAGAAAAGGGTGGGAAGTGTTTTGGTTCATGTCAACAGAATCAAAGAATTTATTAAATAGTCAATCTTGAGTGATGTCTTGCTTGTTTCAATAAGTTAAATGTACACTCTCTCAGTCTTTTTGATGTTTACAACTGAAGCAAACTTTATGCTATCTGGGATGCTGCTGACAGTGTCCTTTTCTTCCTCTTACCCTTGCCTTGCCTCTCTTTTTCTTCTGTCTCTCAATGTATATGCTGTAGGTGGGAGATGGGATATTTAAACTAATAACAAGAGTAAAATATAATAAGTGCTATGTTGAAGGTATGTAAAGTACAGTGAGAACATAGTAAATTTCTTTCCCCAGAGTTCAGTGAGAAGTTAAAGATTAAGTTGAGCCTTCAGGTATGTGTGTGAATTTGCCACATTGACAGGGGAAATGGGGATTCTATGAAGATGTAAGGGTGATAACCCTGTATTAGTCAGGGTTCTCCAGAGAAACAGAACTAATAGGTTACTTGTTTGTTTGCTTATTATGAGGAATTGGCTCATGTAATTAGAGAGGCTAAAGAGTTTCATGATATATTGTCTTCAAGCTGGAGACCCAGAAAAGCCAGTGGCATAATTTCAGTCCAAATCTGAAGGCCTGAGAACCAGGGGAGCCAATGGTATAAATCCCTGTCCAAGGGCTGAATACTGATATCCTGGTCCAATGGGCAGGCAGGAAGCAATAGGGGTGAATTCCTCCTTCCTCTGCCCTCTGTTCTCTTCAGGCTCTCAATGGATTAGACAACTCGCACCCACATTGGGGAGGGCAAGCTACTTTACTGAGTCAAATGCCAATCTCATCTGGAAACACCCTCATGGACACACAAAGGAATAATTTTTAACCTGGGCACTCCATAGACCATTCAGGTTGGTACATAACATTAACCATCAGTGAAAACCAGTCAGTTGTTCATTGTAACTAAGCAACTTTGAAGCCTCCAAATAAATATCTTAGAAATAGCTGTGATTTTTCTGAAAATTCTCCCTAATCCACAAATCTCTTGGTTTGGTCTGGGAATTTAGTGAGTCACATTCTGTGTGACCTGACCTAGACCTTAGCTTCATCTCCTTCATCAGCCTGATAGAACTAAAGGAGATCAGAAGTTGTGTATAAATGTTATATTTAAACTTTCCAGGATGATTGTAAATTGGATGAAAAATCCTCTTTGATTTCTGGCTAGCTGAAACTTCATGTGGAAATGTGTAAACAGAGTTGCTTACATTTCTAAGCACAACTAATCTCCTGCCAGAGAAGGTTAAAACATAATTTGAGGGCTGAAAATAGACACCTATTTTACTCTTTACCAACCTGTAACCTTCCAGTCACCTGAAATGCTTGTGCAACTTTTTGATTACTCCTGAGGCTCAGTCCTCTTAAAATCACAAAAATTATCTGACATCTTCTAGCCCTTCGTTTAAAGATGAGGCTACAGTTCTGGAAAGTGAAGTGTTTCTCTGATGTTCACCTATTTAACAAATGATAGAGCCAAAGATGACAGAAAATTGTTATTATTATGGCAATTTCCCTAGTGGTTGATAAAAAGTAAGTGAAAATAAGACAATGACCCTTAACCATCTTCAAAAATATGAGCCAAATCAGAGAGTTACACTTCACTAGGAAATCAAAATGGAAAATTCGTCTCAAACATACCAGTAGTGGGTGCTCTGCAAGGCAGTTAAAACTCTTCTCTGTGAGCCTTCACTTTTCTGCCATCCTAGACTCTCTTATTAAGTGGCATCAGATAGTTTTAAATCTTTGTCTGGAGGAATATCTGTTTATAACTCCACAGATTATGTAGCCTTTGAAGATCAAGTCTTCCATCTCTTGTGTAATCCTATATAATAAAAGCCTAATATGCTAAGTGTCCAACCATTCGACTATTCGCTATGACACGCACTGACCACCAGGGGGCAGACTTGCCAACCAGTAGGTTACTTAGTAGCTTGCTACTGGGGTCCAGCCAATCAGGACTGGGCAAGCGGAGCCATACATGCCCTGGAGCCCTCTTGTGGTCCCTCCCCGGCCCTGATCATGCACTGGTGGGGTCCGTTGGCCTGGCCTGCCCCCTCTTGTAATCTGGGGCCCCTGGGGGATGTTGGAGAGCTGGTTTTGGTCCGATCCCCGCAGGCCAGGCCAAGGGACCCCATGGACCCCATTGGTTCACAAATTCATGCACCAGGCCTCTAGTTTAAAATAAAGTAAAATATGGACAAGTATAAGTCAAAGCTTTAAACTGCTATGTTTTTTTGTGTGGTTTTTTTTTTAAGAATCATGCCTATAATTACTAATCCATCAAACCCCCTATGTCTTTCTGTTGGTCACTCTCCTTCTATCGATTAACACATTCCTTTTTTCTATCTATTGTTCCTTATTTGTCCATTTGTTCCTCCATCTATCCATCAAAATGTGTTTATTCCCTTCATCCAGTCATACAGGCATCCTCTTTTATCATCTTCAAATATTAATTATTTTCTACACTAACAAAATTTTGGAGTACAGAAAAGTATAATGTATTGTTGCTAATGACAACAATTTAAAAAAATACTTAATTTTTTATTCTATTTTAATTCTTTGTTCCCAACATAAAAATGTATGTGTTAAATAAAATGCTTTCACTTTATAATTTATATTATTTACCACTTTGAAATAAGCACCATTATGTTTTTCCTAAAATTTTCTAAATTGTTTTTCCCCTATGAATATTTAGGAGCTCAGAGTATGTCTTGGAGACCTTCTATATTAGGATTGTGAGATGATCATTAAATTTGTGGGGTGATTGTTAAAATACAGGTGAGCGGGAACTCCTTCCTTGAGCATTAGTATCTCTGGGTGATTATTGTGCAAGTTGAAGTTTGAGAACCACTAATAGGCTGCTCTTTTGATAGCATTACTTCATTCTTCTTCTTTTTCTGTCTTTCTAAAGTCTTACCTAATAGTCTACCTGTGGAGAACCAGCTTCAAATGTTTTTAGCCATTACATTAAGTTTATATTTGGTTTTTATCAAAGTGGAGCATAAAGCTCAATAAAAATAGCACTTTACCATAGCTAATGCGCTCCCTGAATCCCTAGAAAACATTATCAAGACCACACAAATTATTATAGACTTCCGTGTCCTGCTGTGAAAGAGCACAGCCACATCTGCCCACAACAGCCCGGAACAGCGAGAGCACTGCCAGGCCTCTGTCTATTCCTCACCGAGAAGCATGACAGGTGCTTCTCGCTCCCGAAGTTTTGCCTCTGAGCACGTTGTAGTCCAACTTGGAAACGGATGAGATGATGCAAATGGCAGATGAGAGCTGTCAACAGGCTTAAGAGGAAATGAAATATTTGAGAAAAATGTGGCAATATTTGTAATTAATAATTAACAATATTTGTAAAAAACAACAATTAGTTGTTTGAAAAAGTCTTCAGTTCACACTAGTGACATGACTTTCTGGCAGTTACTCTTTTTGTATCACAGAAAGGCAGATAATACTGTGACCTGTCTCCTGAGGTATTTTGTGAAAGGTTGGGGGATTAGTAAAATCAGCTGACTGCTTCCTCTATTTGATGACAAAACGATCACTCAGTTTATTTATTTGACAGAAAAAGCAGAACCAAATGTTTATTTGGGTGCCATCTTCATGTTCCAGAATCACACAGTATTTCAAAGACTTCCTTTTCTGGATCTGAGTAATGAAACAACTAACTTTAAGGAAAGGGAGAGATTGTTTGTAACCAAGTAGATCAATATAGAACTTTATTGTAGCAACTAGAGGCCTGATGCACAAACTGTGCACAGGTGGGGTCCTGCCCACCTACACTGGCCGGGGGAAGGGGACAAGGGAGGTTGGCTGGCTGGCCCTGCCCCTGGTCGAAATCCCGAGGGAGCCGACAATTTGCATATTAGCCTTTTATTATATAGGATGTGTTGATTCTATGCCAAACACTGAGCTACAAGCTTCATATAATTTTTCAACTTAAAATGTGAATATTGATCCTAATCTCTTGGTTAATTTATTTACTTATATTTGTCTGCTTATTTATTGTCTTTCTCCATCATTAGAATATAAGCATTGTCTTCCCAGCACCTAGTGTGTTTGGCACATGGTAGATCCAGGAATATACCCTAGACTTGAACTTCCAGGCTTCCTGGGGAAGAACTGTTCCCTATGCATCAGTGGTTCTGTTTCTCCTGAAGGCATGCATCTCTCAGTGCAGCACTTACTTGTTTGAAAGGGTTATATTTCATTTCAAGTAAAAAATATGCTCAAAAACATCCCTTAAGGCTCTCCAGGGATCAGGCTCTAATTTTCTTACCTAGTCTTATCTTTCACTATTTTCATACATATATTTTCCCACCTCTAGGTCTTTGCATTTTCATTCCCTGAGCTTAACTACTCCTCATTGCTCTTGAAATCCTACTTAGCCTGCATGCCAATCTTGGTTTAAGAGCCATTTTCTAATTTCCCTGGATAGGAGTAGCTTTCCAGCCTTAGAAATGTCAACAGCTTTTGTAAGCTGTCTCAGGACACTTATCACACGGTGTCTTACATCATTTTATTGCTGTCTGGTCTTCATGTGTGTATGTTTTCCTTCATCCTAGATGATTACCTTGAGAAAAGTAATGGTGTTCCTCAGTCAGCCAAGTACAAAATAAGTGCTCAGTATTTATTTATTGAAGAAATAACTGGATATATGGGGGGGAAAGCCTGGAATGGAGACTTTATTATATTTACCCAGAAAAACACACACAACCCCTCAATAAGGCAGAGCTATCTTCTCTTTATGCACTTTATGGGATGATTCTCTTTATATTTCTAGAAGTTTAAGAGTTAGGTATTATTTATAATTAACTGGCATTTAAGTATTTTGCAAGTTTGCATGATTAGAATAACTAACATAGACCAAGTAAATATTTATTTCCAATAATTAAATTGTTAAAAATGTTTAATATATCCTTATGTAGGTTTATTCAGTATTTCTAAAATTATTTGATTATGGCTATCAAAATTGGTAGCTTTGATATTTATCTTTCTCATCATAGAATACAAACCAATTTATAAATGGTAAAAATTCTATGATGGCAAAGATAGTTTTTGAACTCGGTATATGCTGAATGGTTATGAATATATATTAAATATATGTACTAGAAAATTTTATGAAGGAATTTATGTAATTTTGAAATGTGTACTATCTAAATTATCTACAAGATTTAAATGAATTGTGAGAGTATTTTCAGTAAATAGAATAATCTATAGCTCTGAACATAAAGTATCAAGAAATGTTTTGATAACTGCATGGATAATTGAGCCAAAATGGGCCATTAAAGTGTAAGCTTGGAATGCTGATTATGCCATTTAAATATTTTGAGACTGTTGTAATAAACCAAGATTACTTGCCTGTAAATTATCTGTGATCATGGTTGCAGACAGAATTTGAGATTCAATGGATTGCTCTGTCTGATTCAGATGGCATTTCTCCATTAAAAAAATATTTTTAAAGAAATTTTTATTAAGCACATTCCTTGTATTAGGTGACATGTGTTTAGGGAAATGGAAATGAATAATACATTGGATTTGACTTCTGGAAGCCTAGAGTACAGATGACACTTGAACAAGGAGACTAATTATTTCTTTAGAAGATACTCCTGGTTCATAATTTTTATCAATGCTCCTACTTTACTTCTCCATTTCATTCATTACTACATAGGAAAATTACTTTAAAAGTGACACATCTATATTCAAGTTTAAAAGAACACAAAATCTCTCACAAATGTGCATTCTATAAATTTGACATTTTTCCCCCAGTGGGCACCATGTAGGATCCAAATAATTAGGTACTAGAACAGTGGTTCTCAACCTTCCTAATGCCGCGACCCTTTAATACAGTTCCTCATGTTGTGGTAACCCCCAATTTCATTGTTACAAATTGAACATAGTTAAAGCATAGTGATTAATCACAAAAACAATATGTAATTATATATGTGTTTTCTGATGGTCTTAGGCGACCCCTGTGAAAGGGTCGTTCAATCCCCAAAGGGGTCGTGACCCACAGGTTGAGAACCTCTGTACTAGAAGAAATGTTTATGAGGATATGGGTACTTATTACATTTTATTCCTTGTTTTTCTTTTTCTTTCTTCTTCCTTTTTTAAAGTGATTGAAAATCTGACATAGCAAGGCACTATAAGTACATGTCCTGTAGAGAATCTGTATCATCACTGAGAGGGGTGATGTTCAGATGTTGACTGATTGACATTAATAAAGAGCATGATCCCTTTGGAAAAGATTTCTTCCCAACCCTTGGATGTGCCTCCCAGGAGTTCAACACTTGCTTGACAGACAAGTGTCAATTGTGAATAGACATATGTAACTGAAAACTCAGTAAGGAAGGAAGCTGTCTGCAATTCTGATGCAGAGGATAGAAAAAGGGAGAGAGAGAGGATTGTGCAAGTTTCAGAATATCTTTCACCGGGGACAGGTGGATAGAGCATGAGGTTTCTGAAAGAAGTCCTCAAAAATATATTTTTTTTTACTGATTGTCATTTAGATTCCTTACCTGTATGTTAACCCTTTCAACTATCATTAGAGATGAGCTTTGGTTATTATTATCCTGAGATAGGTAGGTTTGTGAATTAAACTCAGATAGAGGTGTAAATGAATGATAACTGACATTCTCCCAGGAGAAACTTTTGGCCACAGATAGGGTAGAAAAGACGTAAGAGAAACAAGGAGTTTGAGAATAGAGGAAGCTGCACAGCACAGTCAGAGGGCAGAAAAGGGACTGTGTAATATACAAGCCAATCCCTTCCTACTCAATTTTCTCAAGGCCCCAGAGCTCCAATCCATACATTATCATGAAACTGCAGGAGATGGGATCTGAGACTGAGGGGACTATGTGATCCAAGTGCTATGAGTGAGCTCTTGGAAAGGCACGGCATTTTGCTTACACATCCTTGGGATACGCAACAGAGTGAAAGAGAGAACAATCGGAGAACAGCACGAGAAAATGAAGAAAGAAAAGATGAAAGTGGGTTGGGGGAAAAACAAAGCAGATTCCTAATGGAGATTTAGGGATTTTGGAAAATGAGCCACAACCAATTTTGAAAAATATGATGTAGGCATTTGCTAGAATTAAGTGGCAATGGATTAGCATGTAAGACTCATGACTCTTGCTTTGAGGTTAGACTTCCCAATTCCCTCCTTTTTTTTTCTGTTGACTGTAGGTGAAATAAATATCATAATGATGGGACTCCAGTCTACATCTAGAGATAATTCTAGAGCTAGCCAGATCCTTAGTTAAAGTCAAATACTCAGCTAATTATATTTCTTTCTATCACAATTGCTTTTTCCTTTTTAAAGAACCCATTTCAGAATTTCTATCTCTGCACATATTACCTGTGCACATCATTTTGCATTATGCAAAATCCTATGACTTCATTTCTAGTCATTAGTAATTTTTTTGCTGATATATGTAACTTACAAAGTACCACATCAAATATTATACAATTGAATTCTGATAGTTTCTATTTCAAACAAACAAACAAACAAACAAACACTAGGCTTTCTAGTTTTAGTAGAAAACATGAGATTAGCACTGACTGCTGATGTTGGTTTTGATTGTGGCATACTATCAACTAGTGGAGATATTAACAAGAGGATGTTTTGAGGGAACCATTCTTAACAGTAAGTGATATTAGGAGTTCTATAGTTTACATAGTTCATTACACATATTAACATCTGAGAATGTCTGTATGAACAAATTCTGCAAAGAAATGAATAGTGCCTTTACCTAACAATGACTAATGATAAAAGCCATCTCTTCAGTTAGCATGTAGAACCTGGTCCATGGATCTTCCCAGGTGTGTAGACATTATTAGCCTATCTCTGGGAAGTATTAGGCTTTTCCAGGAATATCAACTCTGTTGAATAATTCTTCACTTTATTTTTGTTTATAACCTTATTCATTAAAATTATTTCTTATTTTGGTACATTCAAACAGACAAGCTGAAATAGTAAAATGTTTCCCATTAAAGTTATGAATCCATGTGGATTCTCTGTGAAATGGTGCTAAGTGAAGAACAATACTCTCACACAGTGACCCCGGCTCTTTGTCAGAGTCTCACTTTGAGAGAAGTGTACCTAAATCTGCAGCTAGGTAACAAAGAGTTATTGTGTAGTGTGTCTGCCTGATAGGATCGAGTGCCTGTAGGGCTGCTTTTGAATAATCTGCCAGCAGGGTTCCCTACTGTTCTCTAAATGTACCATGCTCCCTACTGTGGATAATGATTAGAAAATGAATGTGGAGAGTAGGAGGGTCTAAGATCTAACAGGACTCCTATCAAACTTCCTCCTCCATTGTTAAACTTTCCGATCATTCCAACCCCCTGATCTCTCCATTCTCTGATGCCTGTAACACTTATTATCACATTTTTTCATTATGGCTTTTAATCATGTGCTGTCTCTATCATTTTCTAAGTGTTTCTGGCATCCTATGTTATATTGCTCACTCTGGTAGGAAAAAATTGCCCCTTTAACAATTGCCCCTCCATAGGGTCTACCAAAGGGCCATTCCATTACTTCAGTAAATTCTAGCCCTGTTGAATAAATGAGGTGTAACCACTATTAAAGATTTAAACAGTTCAAAAGCAATGTTATGTTTTAATGAGCAACATGGTCAAATGGGCTGATTATTATTAAACATCTGATTGAATGGATAGACAATGAGTTATAACCAAGGCAGCACTGTTCAAACTTCAAGGACATCTGAAAGAATACATATTGTTCAAATATAGTGAATTTTGTCTGGTTCAATCGGAAAAGATGGTTTTAAATGTACTTTCTTCTTCAGCTCTGTTTCTTTGAAATATTTGAAAACAACAACTGCCTGTCAGTTACTCAAGAATACTGTAAGTTGATAGAGCCAGTGCCTTGAGAAGTGGTGGACTATTTATGCTTCCACAATTATATCTTCCTATTTGCACAGAAGACAAATAATTTATAAGAATGGAGAAGTTAGATGAAAGTTTTAGCTCTTAGAAGAAAAGAGAAGCATACAATACTGGGGCGACAGAAACCATTATACTTCCTGACTGGAAACTGGAATGGGAATATTTTATGTACTTGCCAGCCAGCCTTCAGTCTCAGGACATAGCAGTAAGTGCAGAGGAATTCTCTATAGCATTAGCATTGACTCAGATGAGCTTTGTCTGGATACTTCAACTTTCTCAGCTTCAAAACAGAGTCAATGCATCCTATCTTGTACTTACTTATTCACTAAAAAATATTTTTCTGGCCTTGCTATGTGCCCAGACCCTTTCTAGGGTTCTAGCAGGAGACAAAGAGATACAATCTCTGATCTCCTGAATCTTACATCCTAGTGAATATGTGTGTAAATGTGTGCTGGGGGAGTGATAAGGCAAGGTGTGCAAACATTCTACTAGTAGAATACAGACATTCAATAATAACAGCTGTTGTTTATCAAGGTGCTATGCATCAAGAATTTTACATACATTATTTCTCATAACATGATAGCCATATGTTAAATGTGAGAAATTTGATTTGATGAGTAATTGATTTGGTAAGAATTAAATGATTTTCAGTAACTTTTAATTCATACAGCCTGGATTAAATATTCACCTTCCCTTATTTACCTTCTCTTGGCATTGCCCTTTATGACATAACATTTTATCAGGCTTATGCCAGGTAGAGTATATTTGGAACTATAATCTAACATGTACCAAACATTAATTTTGGTAATAATAAGCTATAGTCATTGCTCCATTTTGTCAGAGATCATACATCTTGCTTAATTTATCTCTTGTCTCTAACGGGGTTGCCTAAACTCAAAATTATTTCATCATAAATGAATGAATGAATATATATGCTGGATAATATGAAGGTTCTTTTGTCTTACTGTTTACTTTTTATTATCCAAGGAGTACTATCTCCTTTACTAAGTCAGTCTTGTAGGGAGTGGGTTTAAGCCTCAGCAGAATTGAGTTTTCTGCCACACGAGTCTTGTAGAAGTCATGTTTTACTGCCTAAACTCAAATGACGTACTTTTAGCAGGGAAACCAGAGGACTTCGGGCTGGCGGCATGTAGTGGGCATGGCTTGCAAGACTCCTCTGCTTCCTCAAGGGAGATGTGCTCTGTTGGGTAATGGTGTCCAGCCTGGCCTGGAGGAGGGCCTTTCAAGTCTCTAGAGCCTCCAAATAGTTCCTCCCCAGGTATGTCTTTTACCTGAACCACATCATCCTGATACCACGGCATAACTGAAAAAGATACTCCCAGTTTCTCTGTTTATCCAGTTCCAAGAGTAATTTGTTTCTGACACCTGCACTTTCTTGCTACATTATCCATGAGTCGGGTGCTAATGACTAGGCAATTCACGTGCCCTCGGGTGTGAAGGTATGACCAGTCTGTATGCATGTGCTGTCAGCAAATTTACCCGCTGTATAAAATCCAGCAGGAACTCAGTGCAGCAGGTTGCAGAGGGCCTCCAGCAGAATAGCCTTTATTTTATTTACTGCTCAGACAACCCCTATTGATAATCATCAATTGCCTAATTGAAAGTCTGATGAATGACAGGCAGCAAAATTATGGGCTAAAAAAAAAAAGATGTATTGAGCTCCTACAAATGTGCAAGGTACTTTGCTAGGCACTTACTGCATAGATGCAGGATTTGGGCCCAAACACTTGAAAAGTTAAGAAAAAAAAAGGTTAGACCGAATACTCAATGCTTTACGTGTCAGAAACTTCCTCTTAGAATGTAGCACATGGTAGGGTTTTGATATATTTTAATGAAATGAATAAAGCATAGCATTAGAATTCAAATCTGTGAATTTTAATTGAATGGATGTTGATCAGTTCTCTAGAATTTTAATACTGTCTGTCTATCTATCTATCTATCTATCTATCTATCTATCTATCTATCATCTATCTATCCATCACCATCATCTATCTATATATTATCTATCTATCTATCTATCTATCTATCTATCTATCATCTATCTATCTATCTATCTATCTATCTATCTATCTATCTATCTTTACTTGAATTTTGCAAAATACTTTACCCTTACAATTTTATTTTGATCTTATTAACATTTCTGGGAGATATGTGGTGAGACAGATAATCTCATTTTTTAGGCAAATCTCAAATGGCAACAAGAGTTCAATGTTACTTTGCACAGCAAAGTGAGACTCTGAATCAGTTCTTGTTATTCTCAGTCTAGTGCTCCTTCCTGCATAGTACAGTGTCACCTTCCACTTTAGTAGAAACACTGCTACCAACTGTAGCAGAATTTCATTAAATTGATGTAGATGCTCTAAATGCAAGCTGTCTTCATTTGCTGTCCTAGAATCTGGAGGAACATCCTTTCAATCATTCTCTCAGTCTTTCAGGTAGGTATCTCTAAACACTGAATGTTTATGTCTTTAAAAAAATCAGTGTTAATCAATGACAATAATTGAGGAATCTGAATGGGTTTTTCTAGACACTGTGGGTGCTTTAGATTCAGTGTATGTGGAATCAGTGAACAGGGAACTAGGTGAGGGTGAAAGGAAGGGTAAGCATGCAAAAACAGACAAGAGATCATGTAAATGACAACCATTCATCCACAAATGATTCTTGGGCAGTGATTGCACAAACCACACTGACATGAAGCCTGCCCTCGTTAGCCTGCCAATAAAAACTGTGTTTTAGTCCATGTGGTAGAGCACATTTCTGGCAAGAGTGCTTTCTAAATAGCAACCCCTTCTAGGGGACTGGAACAGATTTAAAAAATGATAACTTGCCTCGTACCCCAGGGCAGATGTATTATTCTGCAACAAGAAGTTGATGCTTAACCTCTGCCCGGCCTTAGAAACCATTCAGTGGTAGAAGCCACGCAATTTCAACCTAATGTACCTTCAAGCCCCAAGGCTGCCTTGCTCTATCTGTTGAATATCATCTTTTGTGCAAAATCAAGTCCCTTAAGAGTGTGGCAAAGATGCTTCAAGGAAGTGGGCTGATAGGACTCTGCCGTTTCTTTTAGGGGAATCACTCTGCTCCCCTGCAGGCTGCCCAGACAGGACCAAGAGGGCTATGCATGTCTTCAGCTCCGACTAGCCCTGGAGTAACTGTCTTATTGCCTTGTGGTGTTTGTGATTTGTTCGTGCTCATGTAACAAAGCAAAAGAGATATAAACCAAACTTGCATAATTTTGGTTTGGCCACGAATCCTGGAATTTTCAACAGGAAAGATAATGATTTGGAGATGGTTGGCCCTTTTCTTTGCATCAGATCCAAAGGTTTGCTTAAGCAAAATGAGTAACACCTCTGAAGTATCTAACCTTTTCTCTCCTGTTTTTTGTTCCATATCTCTGTTGAACTCATCTCAAACAAGGATTTTTAAAGTAACTTGCCTTTTCTGGTTTCAAAGTGATACTCCAACATTCCTGACATGATTGCTTTGGAATGTCTGAAATTCACCAAGAAGCTGCATTATTATCCCATTAGTATTTGGTTTTAAATATTATCACTTGAAGCAATGAAATCCCCATGTGCATCAGCCTTTATTGTTCTGTTCTCATGTCACGTGCCCTGATGGGAGATCTCCTCTTCTGTGTATCATGCTCACTGGGATATCACTTGCATTTTCTATACAGTATTCCTGACATTTCAAGTCTCCACTATTCTCACACTGAATCACTCAGTTTGGAATGTTACATGCATTATTGTTTTCCATTTCATGAGTTTGGTCTGCTTTTCAAGCTAGAATATCAGCTCTAGTTAGTTGTGCATTTGTTCGCAGGAGAGGCATAGTTCCCCGGGACATTATAATCAAGACTACAGAAGTAGTTCCAGAGCCTTCTATGGCCACTCACACCTCGCAGATGTTTAATAAGTGCTTGATGTGAGTGCTGACTTATCCAGTGCATATCCGGCTTCTTGGAGCAGCTTTTTTGGTTTGTCAACACTGGTAGTGTGAGTGAAATTCTAGTAGAAATACCCCTGTCAGTGCTGTGTCTATTACTTGCAAGCTCAGCACCATGTTCAGGCTCTCAAACTTCTTCTCCAGGAAAACCCTGTAGGTCTCCAGGCCCACCAGCTCCACCTCCAGCCTCTGCTGCTGGCTTGGGAACTGTCTGCTAGCTTGCTGCTCAGCTTGAGCTCTTTCTAGCCTTCCTCAGCTCTCTCAGCTCAAACTCTTTGAATTTCAGAAGTTTAAAGATGAACTCTTGTAAGAAATACTAGTCAAGTAGAGCAAAACATATACTAACACACATGTATGTATATGTGATACACACACGTAATTTTGGGCTTCATGACACTTTAAATATGGTGTTCAGCAAAATGCTACTTTTCTTTATGTTAAAATTGTGAGGAATCTCCAAAATGTTTAGGAAAATGTCCATATTATGTCTAGGAAGATGACCATATTAAACAACTTTAAATTAATATAAAATGTTACTACAATGTTAAGTATTATTAAAGCCAAAACTTAGATGAAGGGTTTAAAGTAGTATTTCTCTTTTTCAGTGTTGACATGTTTTTTATTTTATTTATTTATTTATTTATTTATTTATTTATTTATTTATTTATTTTTATTTTATTATTTTTTTTTTAGATTTTTCCCCCCTTTACTGATTAAGGTATTACAACTGTGTCCTTATCCCCCCAATGCCCCCCATCCCCCCTCTCATGCCCTCACCCCCCGGTGTCTGTATCCATTGGTTATGCTTATATGCATGCATATAAGTCCTTTGGTTGATCTCTCCCCCTTACCCCCACCTCCCCTACCTTCCCTCTGAGGTTTGAGCATCTGATCCATGCTTCTCTGTCTCTAGATCTATTTTGTTCATCGGTTTATGTTGTTCATTATAATCCACAAATGAGTGAGGTCATGTGATATTTATCTTTCTCTGACTATTTCACTTAGCATAATGCTCTCCAGCTCCATCCATGCTGTTGCAAATGGTAGGAGTTCCTTCCTTTTTACAGCAGCATAGTATTCCATTGTGTAGATGTGCCACAGTTTTTTAATCCACTCATCTACTTATGGGCACTTAGGCTGATTCCAAATCTTAGCTATTGTAAATTGTGCTGCTATGAACATAGGGGTGCATGTATCTTTTCTGATTGGTGTTTCTAGTTTCTTGGGATATATTCCTAGAAGTGGGATCACTGGGTCAAATGGGAGTTCCATTTTAGTTTTTTGAGGAAACTCCATACTGTTCTCCACAGTGGCTGCACCAGTCTGCATTCCCACCAGCAGTGCACAAGGGTTCCTTTTTCTCCGCATCCTCACCAGCACTTGTTTGTTGATTTGTTGATGATAGCCATTCTGACAGGTGTGAGATGGTACCTCATTGTTGTTTTGATTTGCATCTCTTGGATGATTAGTGACTTTGAGCATGTTTTCATATGTCTCTTGGCCTTCCTTATATCCTGTTTCAAAAAGTACCTATTTAGGTTCGTTGCCCAATTATTGATTGGGTTGTTTATCTTCCTTTTGTTAAGTTGTAAGAGTTTCCTGTAAATGTTGGAAATTAAACCCTTATCAGTGATAACATTGGCAAATATGTTCTCCCATGTGGTGGGCTTTCTTGTTGTTTTGTTGATGGTTTCTTTTGCTGTACAGAGATTTTTATTTTGATGTAGTCCCATTTGTTTATTTTCCATTTAGTTTCCATTGCCCTAGGAGCTGTATCGGTGAAGATATTGCTTCAGCATATGTCTGAGATTTGCTGCCTGTGGATTCCTCTAATATTTTTATGGTATTAAATTATTATTTTAGATAAGTTCTGCTTTACTTGGTAAACTTTAATTGGAACATTTGGGGCGATGAATTATTTGGGAGAAGTAGGTAAGATTTCTGGGTATTGGCCAAACATCACAAACCTTAAACCAGCAACGTTGATTGAAGCTTAGTGTTGAAGCTCTGATTCTATTTGTCATTATGCCAAGAGCAGAAACTCTCTGGTCAAGTTTTTATTATTATTAATTTATTTATTTATAATTTTTTTTATTTAAGATAATTTAACATTTTAATACTGAGAGGTTTTGGAGTTGACTTTTAGTTTTTTGTTTAGTTATATCACACTAGGTAGTAGATAACTTATAATTTATTATCCTTGTATTTAACAGTTCTATTCATAAAACTCTCACTTTCAGAAAAATGTTTTTTACCTGGAATGTGCAGGTTTACAGGATGATTCTGAGCAGAATGCCAGGAGGCCCATATTTTAGGAATCATTTCCTTAGTGGCTAGTATGGGTCACTTTCCACAATTCTGGATTCTCATTGCTGTAGGCTTCGAGAATGTGCACATCTACAATGTCTATGTAAGGCACACACACACCTACTTAAAGCTGGTGCTGAATGTCCTGGTTAATCAAAGTGAAATATTTCAGAATTTTCTTATAGCCCAAGTTGTTACTATTTACTAGGTAAACTTAGTGCTTTGAAAGAAAGGATCATACTTCACTCACTTCTATAAAAAATATATGGACTCTTGTCTGTGCTTTTAGGATTGGAGTAGTTCTGGGATGCAGGGCATAAAAGGACATTCATTCTAGTAAGTTGCTACCCCTAGCATTTTCTTCAAGGCCCAGAACCTGTTGGTTCTAACATATTCAGACAAGCTTTGGGGAATCTTCATTGAATTAGATTCTTTCTGATCCCTCTAATACAGGTGAATCCTGAAATTTTATCTCCACTTAGTAGAGTAATCCAATACTAAATTATAGCGTAAACATTTATAGAAAAATAAAAACAGGTTTTTTGAACTTTAACCTGTTGAGTTCTTAGCCTTGGTCTCTGGAGTTGGTGTGAACTTATGAAGACATGGGATATTGTGCTAGGAGTACTACCCACCATTGTGCATAGGCCTGCAGAAGGTTTAGTCCCAAGTTAAGTTCTTTGGAAGTAGATGCTAAGATAGAATTTATGGTGCAAATGTTTATTAGGGTTCTCAACTCCTGAAAGAAAGTAAAAGAATGGAACAGATAGAAAGGAGAAAGATGAACTTTGAGGGAGGACTAACAAAACTCTAGCCTATCCAGTGGGGAATTCTGAAAGGTGTATCACCATGTGACTGTTCTATGTTGGGCCATCACTTCTCTTAATCACTGGATGTGGACTGCCCTATAGAGGGTTTGACCTTGAGCAACGTGACTCTGTACAAATGAGATGGACCCAGGTTCTGGAACCTAAAGGGATCTATTAATCATGAGTTGTCTGCTGACTCCATTCTCCACAACTGGGCAATAATAGTCATGTCTCTAAGTCTACCACTCTTTCTTTGATCTAAGTTTTCAAGAGTAAGATCTACTTAATTATTGGAAATTCTGCCAAACTTTTGCTCTACCTTACAGAACTCTTGAGGGTTTTATTGCTTAGAAGTTGAGAAACTGACCATAAATCACAGTATTTTAGAAACAGAATTATGATCTTAGTATAACCTGCTCATTTTACAGAAACAAAGGGAAGTCCAGAGTGATTGTATAGCTTGGTTCACATCAAACACCTTGTTAGGCATAGGACAAGGATTAGATCTAAGAATACTTAGGTTACAATCCAAACTCTACTCTCACTGTATTATAAAAGTAGTTACTCTTAAAACTATTTAATTTTTTCATTTTGATCATTATTGTGAAAGATAATTATTATAATACTAGAGGCCCATTGCACAAAAATTTGTGCACTCGGGGCGGGGGGGTCCCTCAGCCCGGCCTGTGCCCTCTCGCAGTCTGGGACCCCTCGGGGATGACCACCTGCTGGCTTAGTCCTGCTCCCCGGGGGATTGAGCCTAAGCTGGCAATCAGACATCCCTCTGGCAGCCGGGCAGCCCTCGGGGGATGTCCACTTGCCAGCGGGGAGCAGGCCTAAGCTGCAGTTGAACATCCTTAGTGCTGCTGAGGAAGCAGGAGAGGCTCCCACCACCACCGCTGTACTGGCAGCCATCAGCCTGGCTTGTGGCTGAGCAGAGCTCCCCCATGTGGGAGTGCACTGACCACCAGAGGGCAGCTCCTGCATTGAGCGTCTGTCCCCTGGTGGTCAGTGTGTGTCATAGTGACCAGTCATTCCCAGTCTTTCTGCTGTTAGGGTCAGTTTGCATATTACCCTTTTACTATATAAGATAGAGGCCTGGTGCACTGGTGGGGGCCGGCTGGTTTGCCCTGAAGGGTATCCCAGATTAGGGTGGGGGGTCCCGCTGGGGTGTCTGGCCAGCCTGGGTGAGGGGCTGATGGCTATTTGCATCTGGTCACACCCCATTCAGGGTGGGGTCCCCACTGGGGTGCCTGGCCAGCCTGGGTGAGGGGCTGATGGCTGTTTTCAGGCTGGCCACACCCCCTTTAGGGTGGGGGTCCCCACTGGGGTGCCTGGCCAGCCTGGGTGAGGGGCTGAGGGCCGTTTTTAGGTTTGCCGGCCACTGAAGCTCCCAGCCTCTCCTTTTTTTCTTTTTTTTTATTCTGGGATTTATTTACCTTCTATAATTGAAACTTTGTTGCTATCACTGGAGCTGAGAGCCGGGCTCCTGCTCGCTCCAGCTCTGTGGCCATGGCCAGCTGAAAGCAGGTATCTGGGGTTTGTTTAGCTTCTATAATTGAAACTTTGCTGCTTTCGGAGCTCAGAGCCAGGCTGCGGCAGTCGGGGGAACCTTGGCTTCCTCCATCACTGGAGCAAGCAAGCCTCCTGCTCGCTTCAGCTGCGTGGCTTCTGGCCGCCATCTTGGTTGGGTTAATTTGCATATCTCGATGATTAGCCAATAGGAGGCGTAGCGAAGGTATGGTCAATTACCATGTTTGTCTATTATTAGATAGGATGAAGTGATGCCCTCGAGTATTACCCAAGTTTCTTTTTACTTCAATGATGGAGGGAGTGGTGACCTCTCGAAAAGTGACCAAGAGCTGTATAGACTTGAAATATTCACTTGAGGTGTTTCTCATCTGAAAAATATCCTCTAAATAAAAAGCCATTTTAACAATTAGTATCCAATGTACAAAAGGACACCATTAACAAAAGGAAGTTATAACACATATTTAATTAACATATCAAAGAATCACAAATTGTTTCTTCAAAAGCATAACACCCACAAGTAGGCAGGAACTATTAGCAATGAGGTCACACTTAGGTTAATAGTGTATTTGGATTACAGTTTGGGGCTTTAAAAAGAGATACATTTCTCAGGACTAGGTTGACCAATCTTATTCAAAATACAAAAGAAATAAAACTCTGCTTTCCTGCTCCAGACAATCTTCTTTTTCCACATGAGTCAAGCCCTAAGGAAAAACTAGTTCCGATAAAATGTCCTTGTCAGTTTCAGTGCTTGCTACTGCTTTGTGATTTATTTGGGGGCTGTTAGGTCGCTGAAGGAGGAACACAGGAGGCCAGAGTGGTGAGGGATTACGAATTTACTGTACACCAGGTGGCTGAGCCTGGATGGCTCCAGCACCCAGTGAAGGGAGTCACCAGCTTTTAAAGGACATTTGGCGGGATTTTTTTTCTGGGTGGAGACTTCTTTATGTATACCTGGAGGGAGATGTGGTCACCACAAATGAAATGTGGTCTTCAACAAAGGGAATATCCGTAATGAAATAGCCTGAAGAGCCAGTTCCTGGAGGGGTGGGGGTGGGGGTATCAATTCAATTGCTCGAGCAAACCTAACAGGGGCAGTTGGCCTTTTTGATAAAATAATACTTTGTTATTAAAAGGTTGTAATGATATTCAATCTCACATCTCAGAATATGAATGAAGACAGGTCTTCATTACTTAGTTTTACCTTTTTACTTTATGTATTAAGGAAACAGAACATAGCTTTAAATGTAACAAAGTTTGATTTAGTTTTTTATTAAATTAATATACATATCAGCAATCTTTTCATAACTTTATACTTTATGTGTTGTTAAAATCATTCTTTTAAGAATGAAATCCCTACATTTCTAGGTCATTTCCTACAAGGAATTTCAGCAACTTCCTAAGTCCCCATCCCTAGATATTTATGGTAGATATTCTATAATGTTTGTAAGCATAGACATTTTTTAATGTTTATAAACATAGACAATTTGCCCTAGCTGGTTTGCCTCAGTGGATAAAGTGTCAGCCTGAGGACTGAAGGGTCCTGGGTTCAATTCCGCTCAAGGGTACGTACCCAGGTTGTGGGCCTTGTCCCCAGTGGGGCGTATGCAGGAGGCAGCCAATCAATAAAAATATATAAAAACAAACAAACGAACAAAACAAAACAAAACATAAACAATCTATGAACATTTGAGAATGCTTGCCTGTTCCACAAAGTTGTCCTGGCAACTTCTCCTTACCTAAGACATCCATTGCTTCAACTCTACCTACCCTTACTTCTCAATTGGCTTTCAATGGTCTACATTATGGTCCTTCATCCTAAAAATAGACTTAATTTTCAATTCCCAACAGTGAAAGCAGAGAATAAATTATAATTTTAAAAAATTCATGAAGAATATATAGGTCCTTAGAAAAATTACATTAGGTTAAGTTACTCTACTCAAGGTCAAATCTAGGCTCATCTTTGGGATACTTGTGAAATGTGCTTTCATCTTTGCTTTTGACCTAATGTCATCTAGGAGAGCCAGTTGACCTTCTTCTCTCTCTTGAGAATTTACTTTACCATGTCTGTGCTACTGTGATTTCAGGCACCATCCAACCACAGGACTCCAGACTGAAAGAGGACGCTCCACTGTTACATTAATTAGATCTGTTTTCTAAATCTTTATTTCCACCCTTGGATTGACATAATCTTAGTAATATTAATCATATTTCCACTGATTTAAATGAAACTATACCCATGTGTTGTGGCCTTGCCCTGTAGCTATAAAACAAAATAACTATGCATCAGTCCATTTTGTGTAAGTCTTAGATAACATTATACTTAAGATAACAATTCATGTCTCACTGTCAAATTCAATTCAATTCCTTTTTACATCAGTCATCTAGCTACCTTTACATCTTCCCCATCTCAGTTCTGAATGTCCTGTAAACTACAACTTAGAGAAGTATTTACATACATCTTTATGAACAAATAAATTTTATGTGTATATATTGTCAAATTGCTTACTGACAAAGCATTATTTTTCCCAATGATTAGTTTTCAGAGTCAATACTTTGCTAAAATATATACCCAAATGAAATGATCAGATAAACCATTAACTTTCTTAATATAAAGTATATGCATTCAGGTTACTTCCCTTCTTTCAGGTTTCCTCCATAAACAGGAAACAAAACAAAAACAATACCTGAAGTTCTTAAATAATAGCTTTTGAAGTCTACTAAAGTTACATGAATGTCTATTTTTGAATTCATTGTTGTTCTAGCTGGCTACTTAGATAACTCTCAAAAAGTATCTATAATAATAAAAGTGTAATATGCTAATTAGACCAGACGTCCTTCCGGACATACTTCCGGACGACCTTATGGACGAAGCTGGGGCTGCGAGGGCAGCCCAGATCCTGGGTGACAGAGGGAAGCCAGTGCTGACAGCCGAGGAAAGGAAGGCCTACGCTTGCACAAATTTCATGCATAGGGCCTCTCATATATTAATATTTTGATGATTAAAATATTTGTTGAAACTTGAATAGCTATATTACTCCTAAAATTGTGCATATTTCAAATACAGACCTTCAAATACAGACATACCAAAAGAACATTAGCATATCAAAGATCACAAATTGTTTCTTAAAAAGCATAACACCTATAAGTAGGCATAAAATTATGCACATTTCAAATATAGACTTTCAAGATCCTCATACCAAAAGAACATTGCATTTTGACCTCTTTATTATGTGGAATGGGAGAAAATACATTTATAAATTATCCCAAGATTCATGAAGTTTTATTTGCATTAAAGTAATGTCACTTATCTAGGCCTTTGAAGTTATACGATTAGAGCTAGATAGAATGATGTACAAGCATCTGGAACTTTACAAAACTCAATGGGTTTTTGAAACTAATTTAATCTAAGTATTGGTTAACTTTTTCTTTGTAACAGAACATCCTAAATTGTAGTGCTTGAAAATACAGTAATTTACTTCATTTGTGATTCTGTTAGTTGATAATTTGTGCTGAGCTCAGCTGGGTGGTTCTGTTAATGTGGCCAGGCCCAGTTGATTTCTGCTTGGCTTTCTTGTATATTAGCTGGTAGATTGCCTGGTATAGGAAAGCTTGTCTGGGATGATTCATCTCTGGTCTATGTAGTCTTTCATCATCCATGGAGAATAATTACCAATTCACAACTACTTTTCAAGCTTCTGCTTATGTCATGTTTGCTAGCATCCCATTGGTCAAAACAAATCACATGGTCAAGCTCAGAGTGAGAGTGACAGGACAAGGTGTCATGGATAGAGGGAAGGGGATTTTTGTAATCATTCTAGTTCACTGTAAAATGGCACATTGCTTAAAATATAAAGTGGTGTTCATTGCTCATTACACCTAAATAATTATACTCAAGTATTCTACCTAGTAAGGGGCTAAATGCGTCATTAAACCTTCTTGATTCAAATTATTTGATTAGTTAGTCCTGATGATTAAAACCCAATTTAAAATTTTCTTTGTGACTTTTAGATTATCCATTTCTTGAAGAGCACAGGAAAATCCTATATCTGTAGTCCCATACACATATTCATACCTTTACTATTTTTATTTTCAACTAAAAAACTTATAAGTGGATGACTAAAAATACATTACCTTAAAATGATCGTTTACCCACTATGTTGGCTAGAATGAGCAGCTGGAGAGAATTCTGCTCCATGCTAATAATGGTAATTTCAAAGTGTATGACCTTCTAATAAAACTATTTGATAGCTTAACATCTTTGTGTTTCTTATCTGTAGAGTTGCCAATAATAATGATAGACACCCTATAAAAATTATTATTATTTTTAATTTTTATTGATTTTCAGAGAGGAAGGGAGAGGAAGAGAGAGATAGAAACATCAATGATGAGAGAGAATCATTGATCGGCTGCCTCATGCACACCCCCCACTAGGGATTGAGCCTGCAACCCAGGCATGTGCCGTTGACCAGAATCAAACCCGGGACCCTTCAGTCCGCAGGCCGATGCTCTATCAACTGAGCAAAACCAGCTAGGGCTAAAAACCAAATTATTTTCCTTGCAGTGTTACTTAGTTTGGTAAGATTTGATGTCATTTATATTTCCCCCCAATTAGTTATGATTTCTTAGTCTTGGCGATTATTTGGAATTGCAATGTGATGGTATGTTTCTAGGGAGATTTAATCATCACAAAAAAGAAAAACAATAACCTCACTCATGAAAGTGATTTCTATATATTGTGATAATTACAGAAATTGCAGCTGCCATGTAAAAAAAGTTTCAGTAAGAGGAAACTTGATACCTGTGACAGGATGACTTTATGTTACTATTTAAATTTGTGTTAAATTTTGTTTAAATGAGCTATACTTTTATTTGCTTTGGTTTCAATATGGAAAAGATGATATAAAGTAAAAGTACATTTTTACCTTAACTTTTGTTAAAAATAGTTAATTTTTTAAAAATTGTTTTATTGCTAAAAGTATTACAAAGAGTATTACATATGTTTCCTTTTTCCCCCCGCCCTTGACAATCCCCTGGCCTACCCTACCCCCCAGTGTCTTATGTCCATTGGTTATGCTTATATGCATGCATACAATCCTTCGGTTGATCTCTTACCCCCCCCCCCAGCCCCCCAACCCTCCCCGGCCTTCCTGCTGTAGTTTGACAGTCTGTTAGATGCTGCTCTGCCTCTGTATCTATTTTTGTTCATCAGTTTATAATGGTCTTTATTATCCATAAATGAGTGAGATCATGTGGTATTTTTCCTTCATTGACTGGCTTATTTCACTTAGCATAATGTTCTCCAGGTCCATCCATGCCGGTGCAAATGGGAAGAATTCCTTTTTTTTTACAGGAGCATAGATTCCATCGGGGAGGTGTACCACAGTTTTCTAATCCATTCATCTACTGATGGGGACTTAGGGTGTTTACAGATCTTAGCTATGGGGAATTGTGGTGGTATGAACATATGGGGTGCATATATCCTTTCTGGTGGGGTTCTGTTTTTTTGGGGATATATTTCTAGAGAGGGGGAACACTGGGGGAAATGGGGAATTCCATTTTTAGGATTTGGAGGGAACTCCAATACTGGCTTCCCAAGGGGCTGCACCAGCCCGCGGGGGTTAATATTTGTTTAATCCGGACTTAATTTTAAATGGGAAATTATTCCAAAAACTTGCATGGCACATATATGGTACCCCGGCCAAAAAAGGGATATCAAGAAACCGAATAATCAATCAACTTAAGTCCCCATCCAGTGCGAGCAAGGCGGGCAGATTGATCAATCCCGGAGCAACTGAAGCGCCATTGAATTCTCTTGTCTCAGTGTAGTGCCTAAATCTCAGAAGGGCTAATAGGCCAAAGAGAGAGGTGTATTTTTG
>NW_005871123.1:616265-617820 GCF_000147115.1 Myotis lucifugus | reverse complement strand
TCGGCCAGAGGCGTTAGGCCCGGGCAGGGGCCGGAGCCCACTATTAGGGGGGGGCGGCTGCAGCTTGGGGGGCAGGGGCGGAGCCCACGATCGGGGGCGACTGCAGCGAGGGTCCCCTGCCTGGGCCTAACGCCTAGGCCAGAGGCCTTAGGCCCGGGCGGCTGCAGCTGGGGGTCCCCGCTGCCCGGGCCCAACGCCTAGGCCAGAGGCATAAGGCCCGGGCAGGGGCGGAGCCCACGATCGGGGGAGGCTGCAGCTGTGGGGGTCCCTTGCCCGGGCCTAATGCCTTGGCCAGAGGCATTAGGCCTGGGCAGGAGCAGTGCCAGCGATCATGGGGAGCAGGGGCACAGTCGCTGATGGTGGGAGCTTGGGGTCCCCTGCCCAGGCCTAATGCCTTGGCCAGAGGTGTTAGGCGTGAGCATGGGCAGAGCCAGCGATCGTGAGCAGGGGCAGCGTGGGTGATCATAGGGAGCTGGGGGTCCCCTGCCCACCCTGATCTGGGACACCCTTCAGGGCAAACCAGCTGGCTCCCACCCGTGCACCAGGCTTCTATCCTATATAATAAAAGGGTAATGTGCACATGCAATTTTTTTCCCCAAATATATTTTATTGATTTTTTACAGAGAGGAAGGGAGAGGGATAGAGAGTTAGAAACATCGATGAGAGCGAAACTTTGATCAGCTGCCTCCTGCACACCCCCTACTGGGGATGCGTACGCAACCAGAGTACATGCCCTTGACGAGAATCGAACCTGGGACCCTTCAGTCTGCAGGCCGATGCTCTATCCACTGAGCCAAACCCGTTAGGGCGGTAATGTGCAAATTGACCCTAACAGCAGAACGACTGGGAATGACTGGTCACTATGATACACACTGACCGCCAGGGGGCAGATGCTCAATGCAGGAGCTGCCCCCTGGTAGTCAGTGCACTCCCACAGGGGGAGCTCTGCTCAGCCACAAGCCAGGCTGACAGCATCGCAGTGGCGATGGTGGGAGCCTCTCCTGCCTCCTCAGCAGCTCTGTGGATGTTCAACTGCAGCTTCGGCCCGCTGGCAAGTGGACATCCCCCAAGGGATGTATCACTGCCAGCTTAGGCACAATCCCCCGGGGAGCAGGCCTAAGCCAGCAGGTGGACATCCCCCGAGGGGTCCCAGACTGCAAGAGGGCACAGGCTGGGCTGAGGGACCCCTGAGTGCACAAATTTTTGTGCACCGGGCCTCTAGTATATATAATAATTGAAAATATCAAAGTTTCAAAGTTGATAATACAGAACTGAGATTTACCATATATTTACTCATTCATTCATAAAATTTTGATGCTAAGTGCTAGGCACTATAGTAAGTGTTGAGAAATCACAGTGCTTGCCCAGGTGCAAGGAGTGGCATGTTTCTAATGAGCTGAGCCCTCCAATCCACTCCGCCTGTGTTCTTTAGAAAGGAATTCATGGCCATGTAATAATAGCCACCTGAGTTGGTTCTTGACAGTGTGATTTTCAAAGAGAATTACATATATCTATTTGATAGTCTTAAACATTTTATAATTTTAGGGATATATAT
>NW_005871123.1:542292-616165 GCF_000147115.1 Myotis lucifugus | reverse complement strand
TAATTAAAGAAAAATATGAGGCATACTTTTTTTTATATGACCTTTTGCAATTCAAGTATGTGGGGCGTATTTATCCACTCTTCAAACTTACAATGGCTTTTCTTTGCCTCAGAATAAAGTCTTAAACAGTTACCAAATCAGTACAGATTTTCTCTGAACTAATCTCAAACTTTTCATTCTGTTCTTCTACATCATTTTATAAACTTTAAAAAATTCCATATTTACATTTTCCTACATATTATATGCTTTTACCACTCTTCAATTTTGTTTGTGTTCTCCCCTCGGCATGGTCTTTCTTCTAATTTCTACCTGTCAGTCTCCTTTTTCTGATTAAAAGCATAGTTCACCTGAATAAAAATGCTTTGCTTGGTTCACCTTTCATAAGAGCTTCTCTCACATAGTAGGTGTTCATTAAATATTTGCTCAATGAGTTAATTATGTCAAAATTTTAATTTAGTACTTATTTAATGTTGGGTTATATTATAGATAACTATTGTATCTTCCTCTTAGTCATTAGTTTGCAAGTTCTGCGAGATAGGGTCATGCATTAATCATTTTTGTAAAGATCTAGTACAATATCCTCCTCAATACAAGGCTAAGAACTAAAATGAACTCAGGGAAATTTCTAAAATTAAAGTCTTGATAAAGTAGTATCATGTGACTTAATAAAGGCAAGAGAATTTTGGATATCAAGGCAGAAGGCATTCTACTCTATTAGGACAATTTTACATTTCCTTCAGTAGGAAATACATTTCTGGATGGCCTAAAACATCTATTTTGGATCTCTGTTGAATTCTCCCTCTTCATCTGTGAAGTCAATTTGAAATAAGACCCATAATCAAGCCACAGTTGTCCCTTCTGTACACAAGGATGACAATATTCACTTTGATGACCTCACTGGCTTGCTGTGAGGATCAAATATAATAGAATATTCACAAGTATTTATAGATACAAACAAAACTGAATTATCTCAAATCTTAGAACTGACTTTAAGTTTTCCAAGGTCATAGCAAGAAATCTGGGTTTTAACATATTTAAAAAAAAAGATATTTGGGGGAGGGGGAGAGAAAGTTCTCCTCAGAGAGGGCTCTCCACATCTGCCTCCTTACTTGGATTCCTGCCTTTTCCTGTTTTTGTGATGCATCCTCTTTTCTTCATAGAGGTGATCACGATTTGTAGTAATAGATTTACTTGCATACTTACTCATTTTATATTTTACACGTCTATAGGACTGATGAGAGTAAAATTGCCTGTGACTCTCATTACTGAATAAATAGTATCTATGAACCTAAAAGGTGAGTACCTAATACATTCTTGTGGAATGATGAAATGACCCTGGACCAATGGGTCTCCAATTTCAACGTGAATAAGAATCATTGAATCTGCTGAAAAATACAGAATCTGAATTTTAACCTGGGAGATTTTGATTTTGTAGTCTGGCCCAGGGCCTGGGAATCTGCATTTGCCATATCCCTCTCCCCTCCGTGGCTCTACTTTGAATGATGGACAGATCTCCCCTTGATAAATAATGACACGGTGGTACATTTCATGCATTTCGTGTGATAGTCACTGCTGCCTTCAGTGACTTGGAAAGAGTTAGAGCTGGTTTCTTGATATAACCAGAGAGGATCCCTTCTGGAAATGTGCACTGTGAGGAGGCAGGTTAGTCTTTCATTTGTCTCAGAAAATGGCAATTACAATTCATACTTTTGAAAGAATAGAAACTAAGGCTACTTAAAGTCTTGGTTTGGCAGGCCACAGCAATGCTGTGTCTTTGGGCATTGGATTCCTGCCTGAAGCACTTGCCCAGCGCTAATTACAGAGCACCTGAACTTTTATCCATCGTCTGTTCAGCTGCACAAAAACTCGAACACCTCGATGAATGGTTTGCACTCTTTCCAGCAGCTCCAGGAGAGAGGAAATTCCTTTTATTAAATTGGACTATTATTTTTCATTTTAAGCTTCAATAGAGACCCAGAAACAGGTGACCGTTTCTCTTCTTCCTCTAGGCCTAAAGAAATCAGAATAGCTGCTACTGAGAAAAGAAAGCAGATAAAGTCTCAGCAACATTGCTATTAACTTGCTTCTCCCAGAAGCAGACGTTAATGACCAACCAGTACAGCCCCAAACTGAAAACAGCTTAATCACTGCTGTGGCTTTTGTTGATTACCTGTTAATGCTTTCTGCTGGTTCTTCTGTGTCTGTCGTATTTCCATGTCTGTATCTATCTCTATCTCTACCTCTCTCTCTCTCTCTCTCTCTCTCTCTCTTTCTCTCTCTCTCTCCTTCTCTCTCTCTCTCTTTCTCTCTCTCTATCTCTATCTATTTCTATCCACATGCATGACTATATATCTATACCTACTTCTATTTTAACAGTTGGGTTTGTTTACTTTTAAAATTATTGACATTACCTCATTATAGATGATCCTGCTCAGGGCATTTTGCTTTCCCAAGGCCATGGTTGGCAACAGAGGCACTAGCAACCACTCACATTAGATTTGTGAGGTCTGATCATTTCCTAATACTAGGCATGGCTCTATAGTCCCATCTCCACCCAAGGATTACAAGGGTAATTTTTCCCAAGCAAAACAAAACAAAATAAAAAATTCAGGCATTTACCTGAATAATCTGCTTTAAAATTTACTTTATTCTATAACAGGAAGATTTTTGTTTTTCAAACTTAAGTTGGAGTGCTTAAATTTCTACAGTCTGGGTAAGGAGACCATTAGAGGAAACTGGGAACTGCAATTAAATGGATGGTTAAAATATTCTGTGGTACTAGAAACATACCCTGCCTTCCCGTGGCTTTGATTGTGGTACTCGGGAATGGCCGAATGGGTTAATGGCCATAAGACAGGAGACTGCTAAGGGTAATAATAACCTGAAGCTGGAAAGTGAAAGGTTCTGAGTGGGCTGGGTTCGCGCACCTATAATATGAGGCCATAATGTATCGAAAGAGATTTTATTACAGGCACCTGGGTGCAGGTGGGCTGAGTCCGACGAAATGGAGTCAGCGAAGAGAGCAGGGAGAGATAGGTTTTTATTCATTTTTGCTGGCTGTAAGCCACTTCGCTGATAGTAAAAGTCTGTTCTGTCCTTGGTTCCTCTCAGCATCAGATGGCTAGTGGTTATCTGGGCTACGTGTGCTCAAGGTTGCAAGCTTTCTGCAAGATATCTTCTAAGCACAGTAAGTTTTTTCTCTGCCCCATTTTATCCTCTTTAACCCTTTCAGAAAGTATTTTAAAATATGTGAGAATTATAATACTGAGACTGAAGGTAAACTGTTGAGAAGGTAAAGCAACTCCCAAATTGTAAATGACCAAGGATGGTTGGATTGACTTTCTCAGTGGGCATATTCTAGGGAAGTACAGTCAACAGTTTTCTTTTGGTTCAAAAAATTTATCCTGACTGTCTAAAAACAGGGGAAGTAAGCTCAATTCCTATGGGGGCAAGGAATGAAAAATATAATTTAAAAAAGTAGCTTAGATATAACCAATATTTCTGGAATCATTTGCCCTTTTTTGACTAAATTTTGTCTTCTTACTTTTGCTAGAAATATGGACACAAAAATATTTCACTTTTTCATAATTTAACTATAAGAAAATAAACGGTCTAAGTGAGATGGTAGATGGAAACTGGACATACAGCCCTAGGGAGCCCAAGCAGAGAGAGGTGAGGACTGGAGTTCCTAGGTCCCTTCTAAATAGACACTCTGCTGCCTAGCTAGAGGTTGCCATGTGGGAATGTGGGCACAGACCTGCCAGTTATTCTCTTTTTAAGAGAAGCTAGAGAACTGAATTTTTAGATGGAAACTCCTAATTTTTAAATTGTGGCTGCTAATTCACCTTTCCATGCAGTCTTTTTCTAGTATAGAT
Organism: Myotis lucifugus; assembly: GCF_000147115.1. Classification (NCBI taxonomy): domain Eukaryota; kingdom Metazoa; phylum Chordata; class Mammalia; order Chiroptera; family Vespertilionidae; genus Myotis; species Myotis lucifugus. The sequence goes on along the minus strand of NW_005871123.1, from coordinate 612,290 downwards.
ATTCATCACCTCAACAGTTACATAGCTATCTCAGCAGCCTCTGTTTTTAGCCTAGAGCAAGCTTTCCAGAGGCAGAGAGTGGGGTGTGATTTATGTTGCCTTACGCCCTGGAAGAAAGTTTCCTAGTGAGTTGATAAACTCTGTTTTCTTTTACCTAGAGCTTAATTATTTTTCCCTTGCAATTGGCTTTTGAAAATTGTCCTTATATGCATCATTTGAGGAATGCAAGAAGCATAGCAATAAGGCTTATTACAAATAGATTTCATGTGTCAAATTGCTGTCCCTCAAATATAAAATGTATGTGACAATAAGTGACCACTAGTCATGCACAGTAATACTCTTTAGAAAAGGGTTCTGCACTGGTGACTTGTTTCTGGAATATTTGGAAGATTTTCAAAACTGTGATTATGGAGCAAAATAGGAATTATAAGGATGATAATCTTTTACCAAACCATCATTTATAGAAGTTAAGGAAACTTGAATAAACAAAACACAAAATGAAATAAAAAACAAACAAACAAGCAATTCACAGGTATTCTCAAAAAAGACTAAATAGCAGTGGGGCAAGCCATGGTGTTATGGTTCTGAAGTTATTTGGGTTATAATCAAGGGTTATATCCTATATAATAAAAGCCTAATATGCTAAGTGTCTGGTTGGCCATTCAACCAATCAAAGTATAATATGCTAATGATATGCTACAGCCATTCAACCGTTCGCTATGATGTGCACTGACCACCAGGGGGCAGATGCTCTGACCGGTAGGTTAGCTTGCTGTTGGGGTTCAGCAGATTGGGACTGAGCGAGATGGGCTGGACACATCCTGGAGACCTCCCTCAGTCCCTCCCCAGCTGGCCAGCCTCCCGTGTCCCTCCCTGGCCCTGATCCTGCACTGGTGGGGTCCCTCAGCCTGGCCTGCACCCTCTCACAATCCGGGCTGAGGGACCTCCCCCAGAGTGTACAAATTTCGTGCACCGGGCCTCTAGGTTTATTATAAAAACAATGTGTTCTTGAGGAAAATACAGAATTTTAAAAATCATATATAATGAGTATTTTAGTAAGGTTTCAAACAGCTTTAGATTGTACTCTGGGATTTAGGAAAAACTTTCAAATTTCAACAGTTTCTTTGAGGGAGAGTAAGTTTTCATATTTTATGGTTACTTTTCCTGTATTCAGAACATAATTTTTTTCTGTCACTGATAAAATTCAGTGATGGCAAAGCAGTTTTATGCTATGAATCTTATTTATGGCACATCCCCAACAGGTTAATAAGGAGCTTTCCTAAAATGTTGCTGCTTTCAAGAATCATTAAAATCCATTCTTTACCTTCTGGGTTAAAAATATGATTGTCATCTGATTTAGTGAAACATGCAATCATTCTCCTCCACCCCCTGGGCTATCATCTCTCCACCTAATCAAAAGAAGTAGCCAATCTACTCCTTACCCATCGGGACCCTTTCACGAATCGCCTATGTTCCAGTGATCTATGGCTGCATAGAAACCACCCCAATCCTAGTGGGTTAAAGCAGTAAGACATATTTATTTTTCTTATGAATCTGTATTATTCATTGCTTTAAAAAGATAGCTCATCTCTGCTCCATGAAGGATTGCTGGGAGGCATATATGAGGGTTGAGGGTCCACCTTCAAGTGACTCTTTTATGTGGTTGGGAACATGATGCTCATTCTTGGCTGGAGCTCAGCCTGGATTTCCTGGCATAAGATTACGTTTCCTTGCAGCCTCTAGAAAAAGGCAGACACGGAGTTCAAGATACCAATGTAAGCTCTTGCCTTGTGTTCTATTGGCCATGTAGTCACAAAACCCATCCAAAGGGAGGGTACATACACTGCACCTCTTGGTGAGTGTCAAAGAAAAAAATGTGTATGTTTACCTATCTTTTTTATTTGGTTTCTTGCAACTATCATCCCTCACCATTTCTACTCCCAGACCCCAGATTCCAAACACATAACAATCCTGGATTGCAACCACAATAGACAAATTTAATTTTACCAAGCAAGACAAAACAAAATAAAAAAAATTAGTATTTACATGATTAATTTGCTTGAAAATTTATTTTATCAAATAACAGAAAGATATTTCTTTTCAGAACTTAAGTTGGATTACTGTCCTTTTTTTGACTCTTATATGCAGTCTTCTTGGACTGCTCTTTCTTTCCCAATCTGAACCCAGAATCCCATTCACCTGGTAAAATGTAATCATATTTCATGAATTAACTAATGTGTCTTTTTCCTCTATGAGGTCTTTCCCAACTCACCTCAGGGAATATCTACATTTGGCACTCCTTACCTACAGATTCCAAATCTATGGATTCAGTTGTAAATTTTTGGGAAAAAAATGTTATGTTGCTGACGTGTACCATATAGTTAGACCTAAATGGTTGTGTCTATACTGAACCTCTACAGACTTTTTTTGTCATTTTCTAAAGAATGCAGTAAAACAACTGTTTACATAGCACTTACATTGTATCTATATATATAAAACCCTAATATGCAAATAGACCGAATGGCAGAACAACCAAACAACCAGTCACTATGATATGCACTGACCACCAGGGGGTGTATGTGGAACATAGCAAGTGTCGGCAGCTGATGGCAGAGCTAAAAACATGGTGGACATTAGCCACAGCGGGATTGTGGAGCAGGTGACCAGGAACGCCAGACCAAGGCGGGGAACCTGTTGCTGTCATTGGGGTTAGCCTCTGATGGTTACTGAAAATTCTTTGCTCCCTCATGCTGTGGTCCTGCCTGGCTCTCGCATCTGCTGCCAGCGCCAGCCGCACTAGCACCCGCTGTTGGTGCCGGCGCCACTGCTCACACCCACTGCTGGTGCCCAGCACCAGTCCCATTTGCTTGCTGCCATCAGCAGGTGCAAGTGGTGGCTGTTGGCCCTGATCACACCTCAGGACTTCTCCACCTCCCCCTGCTCCTGAGGGGCAATCGGGGCAGGAGCCTCCGCTTGCACCTGCTGACAATGCTGGCCCCGCTCGCACCTGCTGCTGGTGCTGGCCCCAATTGCTTCGTGCTGTCAGTGGGTGCAAGTGCGGCCGGTGCCATCAGTGCGTGGGAGCAGTGGCGGCAGGAGTGGGGCTTCCAGTAGAGAGGGGACCCCACTGGTAGGGGGTGTGGAGGATGGGCCGAGACCTGCCCCTGTGCCCTCCGCAGTCTCGCGGCCCACAGTTCCTTTCAAGGTGCATGAATTCATGCACTGGGCCCCTAGTTACATATAAAAGCACTTGAAATATACAGAATGCTAGTGAAATGCATAATTTTAAAAATCAGATAAGTATTAAATGCCTATGGTCCTATATGGAAGAATTGAGCCAAAGACATGAATATGACTTTGGTATTCCTTTTTGTTCAAATAGTTATTGATATAAGAGCAATATTTTTTTGCAAATTGTCAAGGTGCTGAGTGACTTTAGCCCTCTCCCCCAGTTTTTTTGAGATATAATAGGCATATAACATTGTGTAAGTTTAAGATATACAATGTGATATCTGCCACACATATATATTGAGTAATGATTGCCTCAATAAAGCTAGTTAATACCTCTATCACTTCACAAAATTACTTTTGTGTGTGTGGTGATAACATTTAAGATCTATTCTCTAAACAACTTTTAGTACATAACACAGCATTGTTAACTATAGACACCATGTTGTACATTAGATTCTCAGAAGTTATTTATCTTATAACTGGAAGTTTGTTTTCTTTGACCAATATTTCCCTATTTCCTGCACTGCCTTACCCCTGGCAACCACCATTCTACTCTCTATTTCTATGAATTCAGCTTTCTTAGACTCCACATATAAGTGAGAACATACAGTATTTGACTTTCTCTTCTTACAAAATACACGTTGAAAGTTATCATCAATAGAAAGCTAATTCTCTTCTTGTAGAATGCTTCCTCAGACATATTGTAAAGTGCTGATCTGAGGACAAGTATTATTCAAGAAGATACATTTTTATATTGTTTCAGTCCCCGTTTTACTGAGGTTTTGGAATTTTAAAATACCTCCAACAGAAGCAAACATTTGGAAAGGTAGTTAAAATCCAGATTTTTAATTTGTCCTGTTGTACAGTTATCATAAGAAAGCAGAGCCCTGGCTGGGTGGTTCAGTTGGTTGGAGCGTCATCCCACATGCCAAAGGGTCATGGGTTCAAATCCTAATCTGGACACATACCTGGGATACGGGTTTGATCCCAAGTTGGGGCGCATTCAGTGGTTGGGGGTTAGGGGGCAGTCGAGGGTGGCCAAACGATGTTTTTCTCTCACATGGATGTTTCTCTCTTTCCCTTTCCTTCCCCTCTCTCAAAAATGAATGAAAAGATATCCTCAGGTGAGGATTAAAAAAAAAGCAGAGCATGCTGTGCTATTGTAAACCTATAGTTGTTGCCAACATTTATAGGAGAACAATTGGTTTTGCCAGTTCTGAAATGTCCAGAGAAAGAAATTTATTATACATTTGTCATGTAGTTTGAAAAGAATATTTAAAAATATCTGTTCTTTTGATGGTCTTTCTGGTGATAGTGAACATACAGGGCAGTTTTCTTAGTCTAAGGTGATGTTGCTTTATTAAAAGGTTAAGTGGCTTCTTTTCTTATGTGAAAATAAAAGGAAAATATTTTCAGAGAAATGAAAGACCTGACTGGCCAGGTGGCTAAGGTTGGGGGAGGGAAGTGCCAACATAGATAGCCTGCCACAGACTAAAGATGTTTTGCTGCCAAGGCAGGAAAAATCTATAAAGAAAAGCTCGGAGCTCAGAATGCACAAGCACAGCATAAGGAGATATATGGTAATTTAATTCTGTGAGAGAACATCTAAGTGAGAGGGTGCTTGCAGCGAGTGCAGGGGGAAGCTTCGATAATAGTGTCAGGCAGTTGCGGAGAGTGTTATGTGCTGGCGTGCAGTATACAGGAGAAGAAGAGAGTTCAGGTACAGATCAGAAAAGGAAACATTGTGGTGTGACACGGCTAAGAAAAGGAAAGGTGAGTCTGTAAGAGGATTCAATCAGGGCTGTGAAGTCCTAGTTATAGAACAAAGGGGAAATGCATAAATCCAGAGGGAATGAATTCTCAGCAATATTCATGCAAAAAAAAATAGTAGAGGAATCCTATATAATAAAAGCCTAATATGCAAATTGTCCCTTTGGGCGGTCATTCAGCTGGGAGTTCGACCCAGAGGTTGGGAGTTCGACAGCTCACTATGACATGCACTGACCACCAGGGGGCAGTGTGGAACATGGCGAGTGTTGGCAATGTGGCACTGGGCAGCGGGCAGCAGTTAGGCGTTGCTGGCCTGATGGGCCCCAATGAGAGTGGGACTGTGGTGGGATGGTGGAGCAGGTGAGCGGGTGGCGCCAGGCCAAGGTGGGTGTGAGCGGAGGCCCTATTGCCCTGCTGATAGCCCCACAGATGGTGACCAGCCTTTGCGGTGGGGACGGGGCTGCTGCCTGGCTCCTAGGCGCTTAGGGAGCTGGGTGGGGGGCCCGGCCCTGACTGATTGCCCCATAGGTGGGATGGTGGAGCAGCTAAAGGGGCAGTGCCAGGTCAAGGCAGGGTTTCAGGCGGGGCTGCAGGGCTGCGAGGCTGGGGGTGTGAGCTGGGATCCTATCTCTGCAGGCCACCCCAAGGCACCCCACCCATGCACGAATTTGTGCACTGGTCCTCTAGTGAATATCTATAATAATAAAAGCATAGTATGCTAATTAGACTGGACAGCCGAACGACCTTCCAGACATCTTTCCAGACGACCTTCCGGATGAAGCTGGGGCTGCGAGGGCCGAGGCAAGCCACTGTGGCTGCAAGGGCCGGGGCAAGCTGCCATGGCTATGAGAGCCTAGCCCTTTGCACAAATTTTGTGCATCGGGCCTCTAGTATAAAGAATAAAGACTATAGTTCTCTAACATGATCAAAAGACTCCTTCTTTATGAAGGGAATATTGTTTTGAGTATCCCTTATATGCCTGGCAATTAATACATACCAAAGATGTTTATTATATTAAAGCCTGGTTTAAACTCACAATATAATTGTGTTTGGGGAACCTATTATTTTTCTTAAGTCAAAAATTTACTAATTCAGTAGATCCTTATTATACAATTAACTAGAGGCCTGGTGCACAAAAATTTGTGCACTCAGGGGGGTCCCTCAGCCCGGCCTGTGCCCTCTTGAAGTCTGGGACCTCTCAGGGGATGTCTACCTGATGGCTTAGGCCCACTCCCTGGGGGATTGGGCCTACACTGGCAGTCAGACATTCCTCTGGCAGCCCGGGAGCCCTTGGGGGATGTCCACTTGCCAGCAGGGAACAGGCCTAAGCTGCAGCAGACATCCTTAGCACTGCTGAGGAGGAGGGAGAGGCTCGCGCCATCACCGCTGTGCTGCCAGCCGTCAGCCTGGCTTGCGGCTGAGCAGAGCTCCCACTGTGGGAGCGCACTGACCACCAGGGGGCAGCTCCTGCATTGAGCGTCTGCCCACTGGTGGTCAGTGTGTGTCATAGTGACCAGTGATTCCCAGTCGTTCTGCTGTTAGGGTCAATTTGCATATTACCCTTTTATTATATAGGATAGAGGCCTGGTGCATGGGTGGGGGCTGGCTGGTTTGCCCTGAAGGGTGTCCCAAATCAGGGTGGGGGGTCCCACGGGGGTGTCTGGCCAGCCTGGGTGAGGGGCTGAGGGCTGTTTTCAGGCTGGCCACACCCCCTTCAGGGTGGGGGTCCCAACTGGGGTGCCTGGCCAGCCTGGGTGAGGGGCTGATGGCTGTTTGCAGGCTGGTCAAGCCCCCCAGTGGGGACCCTCACCCCATGGGGGTGTGGCCAACCTGGGTGAAGGGCTGATGGCTGTTTGCAGGCTGCCCACAGCCCCTTCAGGGTGGGGGCCCTACTGGGGTACCTGGCGAGACTGGGTGAGGGGCTGATGGCCGTTTTCAGGCTGGCCACAGCCGCGGGCTAGAAGCAGGTATCTGGGATTTATTTATCTTCTATAATTGAAATTTTGTAGCCTTGAGCGAAGCTCAGGGCCAGCCAGGGCACGCGGGAAGCTTGGCTTTCTCCATTGCCAGGGGCAACCCAAGCCTCCTGCTCACTCCAGCTCCATGGCTGCCGCCATCTTAGTTGGGTTAATTTGCATATTCACTCCTGATTGGCTGGTGAGTGTGTCTTGTGGGCATGGCTTGTGGGTGTAGCGGAGGTATGGTCAATTTGCATGTTTTTCTTTTATTAGATTAGATGTTCTCAAAGAAATTTTAAGTGCTTTACCAGTTTTCAGATATGTTTATGTATATTCTAATCTCATTGGTTCAACAAAGTGCCTGGTTACTACTGAGATGGGGAAAACAGTATCTTAATTTACTTTTTTGCACTCCTAGCTGATACAGAGAAGGGGAAAATAATGAATTGTCAACCCTAAAGAGCATCATTGTGCTTATGTACTAACAGTTGTAGATATTTGAGAAGAAAATATACATTTAAAAAAGTGATGATTTCTAGTAGAGTTCAGAAGTCAATTTACCCTTTCTCACTTTAATTTAGAGTTTTTTAATTCCTAAATCAACCATGGTAGGGCAGACACTTTCACTGAACATGTATTTATTTTTTCCCCCACATGGAAAGCACCCTTAAATTTCATAGGTGAAGATCAAAAGGAGATAAGCAAAGCTGATATGACTGACAGTGATGAGACATCACCTAAGATCAGTTTCCCCATCAGAGCTAAGCCTCTCACTCAACTTGATCACTCAAGTTGACATGAGGAAGGAAACTAAAGGCAGAGGTGATAGGTCTATGCATGGTGCCTCTCAGGCCCTGCCTGCTGCCCATCGCCATGTTATAGGACTGATGCTATTTAGCCAGGTCCTCCTAGAAGCTTAATTTGCATTTCCCCATGTTTCAGCTTCCTCCGCACCAAAGTGTCCTGAAATAGTCTTCAAGTGAAAGACTACCTGGAGATGAGTACAGTTCTCAACAACCTTAAACAATTTTTCAAAAAGACTTTCATGGAACAATAGGGGAAATAATAAGGTTCTCAAAAGCCTTTTCAATCATTTTTTGAAATAAGTAGGAGTAGAACTTTCCATTTTTTTCTTTAAAATTTCAATAACATTGAGAAAGAGATTGAAAATTGTTTTAAATTTCTGATTTAACTGTAAGATCTTCTCTTGGTTTTGTCTGTGGCAAGTGATGTTCAAATCCACTTATGTATGCTTATGAAACATCTTATAAAATAGAAAAGATGTTGAATTTTGTTATACTTGTTTTAAGTTTTATTGAATCAGACTTTCCATTTTGTTTGATACTACTCCTTGGAAGTTCTATTTTATAAAAAAAAGAGTTTTCTGGTGTAAGAGAGACAATTTTAGTGAATCATCATTAAAGTTAAGTGAAGAGGAATCAGAAATTTATTTCATCCATTACCTACCTCATTCTTTGTATACTTTTCCTGTTATTGATTGAATTACCTTCTAAATTCATTGATTCATACAAATACAGTATTCTCAGATTCCTATGTCCTTGAGAAGCATATTGAATTAAATCTTAACAGCATTAGTCTCCAAAGTCATGTGCAGTCACCCATGATACAGTGGGAAGTGAGTGAAGCCATTAGAACTTATTTTTATATTGTCCTGTAATTCTAAAAAAAATTTTGTATATATTTAATATTATATTATATCAATACTATTACTTTTATAGAATGCATGGACAAATATATTCATTATTTATATATAAAAATATATATTGGAAAAATATATTTTATATTTAACATATATACACATAAAGAGAACATATATTCTATGCATTTACGTATATAGGGTATATATTTTTAGAGCTACATCATCCATTAGAGTAGCCATTAGCCAGAGATGCTGTTGAATACTTAAAATGTAGCTATATGACATGTTAAAATAAGGATATTATGGATGTATTTGGTTATATTGAATATACTATTAAAACCTATTTTTACCTATTTATTTTTACTTTAAAGATGTGTGCTATACAATTTAAAAGTATATATATGAGGGATATATTTTTATTGGAAAGAGCTTTTAAAAATATTGTTTAGACAAAGATATTCTCTATTTTACAAATATATGAAATACACACTGGGGAGATGTTTTAAAAACTTTTTAAAAATATTCCTACATGATAAAATCACTCTTCTACAGTGCTATAAAATGTAATCCATTAAAATATTAATTGAAATAGTTTATTAATTGAAGATGATTTAGTCATTAATTGGAAATAGTGTGTTAATCAACCTATGTATTTATGGTTATTTTACTTGACACATTATATTCTCTCCAACTTCCCATTTCTGAGAGTTGCCCTCTCTGACTCTCTCAGCTCTGTGGTTTTCTGGAGGCTTCCTTATTAATTTTCCTCTAGCCACAAATAAATGCACCTGGTCCAAATTAGATTGATCAGTATCTTTCTGAATTCTGAAACTGAGTCAGAGAATCCTAGTCTGTCACATTAGTCAGCATCCTATATATAAAAATGCAGTGACCGTGACGACCAAAATGACCATTCGACTGGTCACCATGAGGTGCATTGAGCACCTCTCAGTCCTCCCCCCCCCCCCCGCCGCCCGCAGACTCCAATCACAGCATGGCAACAGGGAAACACAGTGAACAGATCAGTGGGGTGGGACTGGTGAGCGGGCAGAACAGCGACCACTTGGTCCCCCCCCCCCCCGCCCCCCATACCAGCCGCAGTCTCTGGGGAACCAGAGCCATGCTGTGATCAGGGAACCACGGGGAACTGAGGTGAGTGGTAGCGGTGTGGGACTGGTGAGCCGAGCAGAACTGTCGACCTCTTGGTCCCTCCCCCAGCCCTTAGGGTCCAATCGCAGCTTGGTGAATGGGGAACCATGGCAAACCCAGGTGAGTAGCAGCAGGGCGGGGAGAGGGCGGAACAACGACCTCTTGGTCCCACCCCTGGGCCCATAGGCTCTGGGGAACCAGAGCCATGCTGCGATCAGGGCACCACAAAGAACCAAGGGGTGGCGGTGGGGACTGGCGAGTGGGAAGAAGATGGCCTAGGGATCCTAACCACGCACTATTTCATGTGCACTGGGCCTCTAGTAGTAACATAAGAAGCTCTAGAGCATGTAGTGGGATGAGTTATGTCCTGTGGAGAGAGCCAGGCTGCTTTACTAGACTCCAATGAAGAATGAAAGAAGCAGAGATATGTAGAGAATACCTTTTTTTCTGCATTTTCCACCCATTAGGTTGAATGTTGCAGGGTTCTAATAACACATTTTGAGTTTCTGTCACTTGAAATAATTTTTTTAAAAACTAATATACTCATCAGGAGCACAGAGAAACATAATTTTACTAATGGTTTATCTCTTAGGTGTTTCAAATATTGTGGTGCTTTAAATATTAGACTAAAGCTTCAGTCTAATTCCTAATTATAGAAAAAAAGAACACAGAAATTTGATTTTAATCTTTTAAAAATATTTTTTTCTGATATATAAGGAAAATATATGTTGATTAGATGTATAAAATGCAGGAAAATGTAAATAAGTAATTAAATATCACCAGATATCCCATTATTCCAAAAGCTTTGTTAACAAGAATATTGCATAAATGATTTTTATACATTTACAATCTAGGTATCTATTTTTTTACAAAATTTATGTAATACTAGATAGTCAATATTCTATTTAGTATTTTTTATCTGTTTAAAATTATATCATTAGAATTTTATTATTACACTAGAGGCCTGGTGCATGAAATTCATGCATGGGGGTGTGTGTACCTCAGCCCAGCCTGTACCCTCTCCAATCTGGGACTCCTCGGGGGATGTCTGACTGCCGATGTCTAACTGCTGGTTTAGGCCCCATCCCTGTGGGATCGGGCCTAAAACTGGCAGTCTGGCATTCCTCTCACAATCTAGGACTGCTGGCTTCCAACCACTTGTCTCCCTGCCTGCCTGATTGTTCCTAACCACTTCTGCCTGCCAGCCTGCCCTGATTGCTTCTAACCACTGCTGCAGCCTGATCACCCCTAACCACTCCCTGCAGCTGTTGCCAGCCTGATCGAGGCCTAACTGTTCCCTACTGCCAGAGTGCACCTAACTTCCCTCTCCTGAGGCTTGCCTTCCCAATGCTCTCCCCTGCTGGCCATCTTGTGGTGGCCATTTGTGTCCACATGGGGGTGGCCATCTTTGACCACATGGGGTGGCCATCTTGTGTGTTGGAGTGATGGTCAATTTGCCTCTTTATTATATAGGACTAGAGGCCCGGTGCATGGATTCATGCACTGATGGGGGCGTGGCCTGCGGGGATAGGCTCGCTGTGGGAGCAGCCACAGCTGAGCGGCACTCCCACTGTGAGAGCGCACTGATCACCAGGGTCAGCTCCTGTGTTGACCGTCTGCCCCCTGGTGGTCAGTGTGCATCATAGCAACTGGTTCACCGGGTGTTCTGGTCATTCCGACATTTGGTCGCTGGGCTTTTATATATATAGATTTGTCAGGGCCAGCCTGACAGGTTGAGCCGGGCTGAGGTAGGGAGGTGGGAATTGAGAAAAGAAAGAAAGACAGGAAAGCGGGGTCGGGAGGACCCCAGTTCTCTCGATGAACTGAAGCGAGTTTATTAGCCACACAATCTTATTTATACACAACACACTGAATAGGAGGTCTGTCAAGAGGAATGTATTCTTTGTTCCTCTTAATCTCTAAGGGAAGGACACAGCAGAAGGACAAGTTCTCAGTACAGCATATCTCAGTAAATAGTTACAGACTTCTTGGTAAGCTATGAAAGGCTGTTCTTATTCTACAAATGTTGCTCTCATTCTACTGATAATCGCCATCCAAACAAGTCTGGGAACACTGTGTGGGTAAGGATCCCAGCCTTGCTAGCCCCTTCAGGTGCAAGGACCTTGCCAGCTTACATCTGGCCCCCAACATAGATTAAAACCTTATCCAGAAATAGGAAGATGGCGGCTGGCAGGATGGAGGTGAGGGAAAGGATATGAGTGAGTGAGAGGGTGAAGGGAGAGTGTGTGGATGTGTGTGGTGTGTGTGTGAGTGAGTGAGGGACAGTTAAATCTGACAGGAGTAGCAGGGGCTGGCAGACCAGTCTCTCCTGGACAGGGAGAGACTACCACCGCTGTGGGCACTCCCCGGACTGTGGGACTTGGGCATGGAGTCCACGCCATCTTGAAAGGAAGAGCGGCCTCGTTTAGCAACTCATCAACACCACCACCTAGACAGCCCTTGGACACTGCCTGCGACCCAGCAGCCACTCCAGCCAAAATCCTGTAGCCACACCCGCAGACTCGCAGACCAAAGGACCTCCACCTCGAAAGGAGCAAAAAAAAAAAAGACCCCAAATAGCTGCAACAATCCTGAGAAAGAAGAGCAAAGTAGGAAGGATCTCAATACCAGATATCAAGCTGTATTACAAAGCCACTGTTCTCAAAACTGCTTGGTATTGGCACAAGAACAGACATATAGATAAATGGAAGAGAATAGAGAATCCAGAAATCTACCCAAACCAATATGCTCAATTAATATTTGACAAAGGAGGCAAGAACACACAATGGAGTCAAGACAGTCTCTTCAATAAATGGTGTTGGGAAAATTGGACAGATACATGCAAAAAAAGTGAAACTAGACCACCAACTTACACCATACAAAAAAACAAACTCAAAATGGATAAAGGACTTAAATGTAAGATGGGAAACCAAAATACTAGAGGAATCCAAAGGCAACAAAATCTCAGACATATGCCAAAGCAATTTCTTCATCGATACAGCTCCTAGGGCATTGGAAACTAAAGGGAAAATAAACAAATGGTACTACATCAAAATAAAAAGCTTTTGTACATCAAAAGAAACCATCAACAAAACAACAAGAAAGCCCACTGCATGGGAGAACATATTTGCCAATGTTATCACTGATAAGGGTTTAATCTCCAACATTTATAGGGAACTCATAAACTTAACAAAAGGAAGATAAACAACCCAATCAAAAAACTGGCAAAGGATCTAAATAGACACTTTTCAAAAGAGGACATTCAGAAAGCCAAGAGACATATGAAAACATGCTCAAAGTCACTAATCATCCAAGAGATGCAAATCAAAACAACAATGAGGTACCATCTCACACCTGTCAGACTGGCTATCATCAACAAATCAACAAACGACAGGTGCTGGAGAGGATGAGGAGAAAAAGGAACCCTCCTGCACTGCTGGTGGGTATGCAGACTGGTGCAGCCACTATTGAAGACAATATGGAGTTTCCTCAAAAAGTTAAAAATGGAACTCCCATTTGACCCTGTGATCCCACTTCTAGGAATATATCCCAAGAAACCAGAAACGCCAATCAGAAAGGATATATGCATCCCTATGTTCATAGCAGCACAATTTACCATAGCTAAGATTTGGAAACAGCCTAAGTGCCCATCAACAGATGAATGGATTAGAAAACTGTGGTACATCTACACAATGGAATACTAAGCTGCTGTAAAAAAGAAGGAATTTTTACCATTTGCAACAGCATGGATGGAACTGGAGAGCATTATGCTAAGTGAAATAAGCCAGTCAATGAAAAAAAAATACAACATGATCTCACTCATTTATGGATAATAAAGACCATTATAAACTGATGAACAAAAATAGATACAGAGGCAGAGCAGCATCTAACAGACTGTCAAACTACGGCGGGAAGGCCGGGAAGGATTGAGGGATAACAGATCAACCGAAGGACTTGGATGCATGCATATAAGTATAACCAATGGACACAAGACACTGGCGGGTAGGAGAGGCTGGGGGAAGGTCAAGGGGGGAAAAAAAGGAGACAAATGTACTACTCTTTGTAATAATTAAGCAATAAAACAAAATTAAAAAAAAACTTTATCCAAACATGCTTTTTAAATAGCAACATTTTTATAATATATATAGGTGCATTATATTTTATTTTCCAACCCTGTAAGTTCTTTAAGCTTTTTTTTCAATTTTTACTAGAAAAATAATTCTGAAATGAATACATATTCTTTTGTATAAGTGTTTGACTGGATCTCTGATATTTCCATAGAATAGACAGTGAGGTACAATATGGATAAAAAAAGTATGATCATTTTAACATACTGATTTGTGTTGCAAAGTTACTTATGGAAATGTTTGTAGCAAATTCATATACTCAACAGTAGTGTTTGAGTACACATCTCACTGGAATTTAAAATATATGGGATATATTTTTAAAATTGCCTAAATATTACTTTACATTTTATTATTAAATAGGTAATTCAATCAGTTTATATTGGTACCAATAAAATATTTTCAAATACAATATATTTACAAAATCAAACAACATTTAGATTTCTGAATTTGTGCAAAACACAATCTCAAACAATCAAATAATGCTTAACTGTAAAATATCACAGTGATATGGAAATGAAGGTATTTTAACCTGTAGAGATGAGTTTGCAAAGAATTATATGCAAATCAGTATAAGACATAAAAGTATACTCAAGCAATTGAGAATCACAGTGTCAGAAAAATGTATTTAAAAAGTAGAAAAATAATATAAAGAAGAAAATGAGCATCCAATTATGATTTTTGAAATATTTAATGTAGATGTGGAGTAAGGAGGGACATCTGAAATTGAGAATAAGCCAAGCACTGGGAAATATGGAGATCAAAGAAAAAATAGTCATCATGCTTATTTTTCTGTCTACCATGCTGCACCACATTTCTTTGATGATTGTCTTAAACTTGTCTTTGCCCTTGTAAACACATTTAAAGAGAATTCTCCCAACTCAAAGAGGTGATAGGTAATAAATGAAGGAATAGGCAGCCATAGAGAGTAAGAGGAGGGTTTTACTTTAAACAACTGCTCTCTTGAGAAGCAGGTTTCATTATTTGAAACCAACTTTCCTTTTTCCCCCTTTGATGTGTTGTCAAAAAGTCTTACAAATTAAGATATTGCTTCTCTTTTAATATTCTAAAACTTTGCTGATGCAAATAAAATGCTCCAAGGTTAATAAGCTAATCTTTTATCACATAGAACTTCATATATATTCTGGGATCATGTTCCAAAATGTGCCTTAAAACACTTCATTAATAATAGCTGATGTCTTTACATCTTAGGTAGGTCAATTATATTTGACATGATGGTGGGATATCATTAAAAGGTAGAAAACATTAATCTTCCAAATTTAAGAAACACTTTTTTTTTTGGCTTATGAAGGAGGACATTTGGGATGGGAAATTTGAAATGCATGAACATATAGCACATTTGATTTAAGAGGAAATTCTATGCTTTATATTAAGTATGTGTCTGTTAGAATATAAACTCTAGAGAGTAAAAGTGGGCAGTTGCTGCCTCAGCTTAGACTCCCCCAAAGCAGTGCTGAGAACACATTTTGTATGCAGGCAGCTTATTTGGGAACAGGGTCTCGCAGAGCAGGAATGACTGACAAGGGTGTATAGTGTGACCTTCTAAGTAGACTAAAAAATGTGTTTTAGAATTCTCTGACTAAAAGGAGGGCATATATCCATCAGCTCCTGACCCTATTGGTCAAGCATAGCTCCACGGGAAATAACTAACTCATATTTCTAGGTTACATGTGTGTGAGGGCTAAATGAGGTCCCATGAGCATCCCACACCATACCAGAAGAGAAACCTTCCTATAGGAAGCAGTTGGTGGATATCATGGGTCTGTGGTGTGGTGCAAATAGGTTGTACTGGTGTAAAACTGGTTGCAGCCGCCACAGCCCTGGTTATCACACCTGGAGTAAGGGCTGAGAGGTTTTTAAAAAAGGCACTTGATGCACTCAGATCTATTCATACTCTCTGTAAATCCATGGGATTATTTGAACAAGGTAATGTTCCCAGTGGTACTGCTTTTCCTGAGGTAAAAATAGATATTTCTTATTTATCTCTTCAAGCATCCAGTCTAGATTTATCTCATCCTTAGTCAGAATTTCAACTTGTCTAGGTTGCTTGCCTAGTGAAATGGCACTTCAGTCCTAAAGAGGCTGAATCTTTAACTGAATCATTTTATTTTACCACAGTTGCAATTGCTTGTTCACAGTTATTATTAAGCACAGTGAGGAGTGTGTCTAAAAGACAAGAGATGCATCAGAACTCACTTATCTTTTAGACATACTCCTCATTGCCCAATATGTAGTGGCAATCCTAGTCCTCATAGCAGTCACAGGCAATATTCTCTAACATAGTAACTACTCTTTTTCAATCCTTACCTGAGGACTTATTTTTATCGATTTTAAGGGAGGGAAGGAAAGGAGAGAGAGAGAGAGAGAGAGAGAGAGAGAGAGAGAGAGAGAGAGAGAGAGATTGGTCTCCTCACATAAGTGTCTCTACAGGGGATTCAAACTCAACCTACGTATGTGCCTCACTGAGAGTTGAACCTGCTGCCTTTTGGTGTACAGGATGATGCTCCAACAAACAGCCACCCATCCAAGGAAGTCACTCCTTTTTTGTTGTTGTTGATTGATCTTTTGACATAAGAATCCCACGATAATAGTCATTGCTTCAAGTTCAGTGGCACCCTTACTGAGTTCCCTGGTAGAAGGACCTCTACCAGGAACTCTAATCTAATGTTGTGGGAATCGGAAGCACAAATTCTGAAGTGTGTTAATGAGACAACTGTAAATAAGGGCAAATTATATGTCAACCCCTTGGCTTATGGACCCATGATTTCTAGTTACTGGGACAAGGCATCAGATTTTCATTTTGGTTCAGCACCCTAACAGTCTGGAGAAAGAAAACCAACCCCACAGGATATTGTCCATAAGCTGGCAATTTAGCTGAGCCTTTAACTGGATAGAGTGTGTTTCTATTAGATTGAATGTTCTTGGTGACAAGGTTTATCATAAAATGGAAGAATCCATCACCATATACCTACTGTTCCAACTTTTCCCCCCTGCCATAAATAGGTCCCTTACCCTTTCAGTGAATGAGTGATGGTGCTGGAAGACATATTTTGGGAAGGAAAGACAGATTCCTATTCCAGAGTAGATATTATCCTCTATGATATTAAAGGTCAAATGTATTCAAAGTGCCAAAAAGTGGATAGCTATTCTCCTGAGAAATGCTGCCATATTGAAGGCTCAGTGTCATTTCTGCTGCTGGTAAGTTGTTTATTCAGCAGCAGCAGCAGCAGCAGTCTGATCAGCCTGGTGAGAGGGAACCCATGCTGCTGGCTCCATGCACAGTCTTCTGACCTTCT
This sequence comes from Myotis lucifugus, assembly GCF_000147115.1. Lineage (NCBI taxonomy): Eukaryota > Metazoa > Chordata > Mammalia > Chiroptera > Vespertilionidae > Myotis > Myotis lucifugus. Next base: position 595,081 of record NW_005871123.1, on the reverse strand, counting down.
CCATGGCTCATTTCTCCAGCATTGGGTAGCCAAGGAGAAAGGTTGCTGCCATTCCTAGGACATGTGATCCTGCCTGTTTGATTGCTTAAGTATGTCCTCTGCAGAGAATACTTTCTTCTGGGTCTTGTTGAGGACATGGGAATCTACACACAGAGTTAATGACCAAGTGCATTGCTCACAGGTCTGGTACGAGGTGGTTTTCTCTTCATCATTGTCATTTAGAGCCATCCCTGAACGGGAGTATAGTATAGCAACAATCCATTTGTGGCCAGTATTAGTACCAATCCATCTGTAAACCACATCCAAGCATTTTTCTTCTTGGTCAGTTAGTTCTAGGGCACTTCTCCAGAAAGACCAAATGTCTATATATCAGTGTTAGCTGAGATGGGGTCTGGGTCTTTTCTTCTTGTAATTCACTTGCATCTTTGGATCTGCTCAGGAGACATCCTGAATATGTCATTTCTCTCATGCAGCTGCCTGCTGTGTGACGGGGGCAGCTCTAATCCACAGTCACCTAGCATCTCACCATCAGGTCTTAAGTCTCTGTTAGGGCTCATTAGCACAACAGGAGCTATTTCTCAAGGGCTGTGAAGGGCTGGTAGTTCTATACCACTGAGAGCATGGCCCTGCTGCAAAATCCGTAGTGTTCCTGCAGTGGCTCTCTATTGTGACTTACCAGAGACCCTGCAAAGCCTTTTTTCCCCACCCACCATGGATACTTCTATCACCATCACAGCTGCTAGGTCATCAGACCTGAGTGTCAGAACAGCTTGCAACCAGCTTAGACTTCCTGCAGGACCTTCCATTACTTTGGAAGTAATCAAAACTGTCAGTATTTAAATCACTTAAACATAGATTAAAATAGAATGTTCAAACTTTCTACAAATTTCAAAAAGGACCATCAAGTGATGTGCTTCTTTTTTCAACATAAGTGGTGGAAAAAGCAGCTACATGTCCTCACCTTAAACAAAATGTCTCAGTATTCTCCTGCTCACTGGACACCTGTTAACTTCACAATATAGGAAAACCTTGAATCATCATGGCATTTATCTTCTACCCTCTGGTGATTCTGTCTTTCCAGATTACTTACTGCTCTTGAGTTCCAATTAGCATTATTTCACATTCTAGTCAACCAATAATGTTGTTCTGCAGAATGTCAAGATGATGAATTCTTTGTGAAAAAGGATAGTTCCCTGAGGAGAGAGACTGAGATATGTGAGAAAAGACAGTCAATGTGTATTGCTATCTCTTCCATGTAAAAGAGAATTCCTTTCTATCTTCTGTGCTGGCAGTGATTGGAATGTATCCAGTAGATCAGTGGTTCTCAACCTTCTGGTCCTTTAAATACAGTTCCTCATGTTGTGACCCAACCATAAAATTATTTTCGTTGCTACTTCATAACTGTAATGTTGCTACTGTTATGAATCGTAATGTAAATATCTGATATGCAGGATGGTCTTAAGCGACCCCTGTGAAAGGGTCATTCGACCGCCAAAGGGGTCGCGACCCACAGATTGAGAACCGCTGCAGTAGATGAATAGCCACACACAAAAAGGCTCTGTTGATATGTCTCAGTAAAGAGCTACTTCCAGCGCAGAACCAGCTGTGAGTAAAGCTGCCATTTGGTTAAGTTTGTAATAGTCCATCTTCATTTGCTATAATCCATCTGCTGTTTCAAGGACAAAGAAGTGAATTTAAAAAGGGCTTGATGAGAAGTAGCAGTGGTATCTAAAATTCCTCCTGGATAACAATATTGCTTTTGCTCTATAATCTCTTGACAGAGTTTTGTGTCAGGTTAAAGTGCTTTTACGTATCCTTTCTAGCCTATGGCTCTTGCACCACAGGTAAAAGAGCTAAGGTGAGAGTATGCCAGCTACTTCATATATAAAGTCAATTCTACACTTAGAGACTGAAGAATTGACTCATCAGTAGGAATTATGAATGATTGTCATTTGGATTTGGGCCAACATTCTCTCTATCACCTGGTCTTTATAAATTCCCTCAGAGGACCTATGATGGGGTTTTAGGTCTTCTAGTATATGTGTCTTAAAAAAACTTTGAGTACTATCTTTTCCTCTGTGTAGGGTCATGGGTATTTTTAGGAAATTAAAGGCATGTTCATCATATATGCTTATGGAGTCCTTTTCTAAAGAAAATCTAACTTCCTGAATTACTTATCTTCAAAATTCATATTAAAATCTTAACCTTCAGTACCTCAAGATGTAACTGTATTTGGAGAGAGGGTCTTTAAAGAGTAATTAAATTAAAATGAGGTCTTTGGGATGGGTCTAATCCAATATGACTAGAACCCTCATAAAAACGGGAAATTTGGTCCTGGCCTGTGTGTGTTTCTCATGGTTAGAGCTTCGGCCCATGCACCGAAGTGCCTCAGGTTTAATCCTCGGTCAAAGGCATGTACCTGGTTTGCAGGTTCAATCTCTGGCCCTGGTTGGGGTGCTTGTGGGAGGCAATCAATTGATGTGTCTCTCTTACATTGATCTCTCTCTCGCTCACCCTCCTTCCCTTCCTCCCTCCCATTCACTCTAAAACAAACAAAAACAAACAAAAAAACAAAAAACAATGGAAAAAATATCCTCCTTGGGTGAGGATTAAAAAAAGAAGAAGAGGAAATTTAGACATAGGCAGATATAAAGTGAAGATCAGTGAAGACATAGGAAGAAGACAGACATCTATAAGCCAAGGAAAGAAGTCTCAGAAGAAACCAAACTTGCAGACAACTTGATCTCAGATATCTAGCCTCCAGAATTTTGAGAAAATATATTTTTGTTTCTTAAATCACTCAGCCTGTAGTACTTTGTTATGGCAGCCCTAACAAAGTATACACTCTTCAATTAATGCACTCTAAATGGACTGAGTTAGATTGGGTATTGGGTGAAGAATTGTGATTTTTGCAATATAGCAATTCGTCTCAGCCTTCTGATTTCCAGATCTTGAACTTATTGTAACACCATAAATAGTTGTACATCTATATTGCCTCTTGAAGCACCATAGTCTATTAGCCATTTTTACCATTAATTTCTGTGGGTTAAATTACTCGGCCAAGCTGGCCTTACTCTGACATTTAAATGCTGCACCTGGCCTCTGCCATTCTGAAATTTTTATAATTTCTATTGATACCAGTGAACCTAATAGGAAGCATCTCCTATTGTTACTTCTGCCTGAAGAGGTCAGACCCACTAAGCTTTTCATATATGCCCATGCCTCTTTCACTAGTACATTTCTTATTAGCTCTCTAAAGATATGTCCTCTGGGGTCTCCCAGGGAAAATAGTCAGGTAGTGGGGTTTCCAATATCCCATAGTAAATTCATTTAAATATTTTTATTTTTATTTTCCCAAGTCTTCTGATCTCTTTCTTAGTACTATTCTAAGGACATTGCATAATCTCTATCTCATTTAATACAGACTCATCATTGAATCCAAACTTCAAAGAACCATCCTTTTAGTGCCTTAGGGCAAAAAACTAGGTGCCCTTACTAGTACATTGAACTCTGAGTCACACACTTCTAAACCAATAAATCATTCTCTCTTCAGCCTTATATTTTGCTATATCCCCACACTGATCGCTGACCAGTGTGTTGCCCTCAAGAATACTTCCTCATACATATATTACTCTGGTTTCTGCTGATACATATTAGCCTTCCTTGAAATTCCTTCAATGTATAAGAAATTTCATTTCTCTGTTTCAGCTATACTGAGATCTAACCTTGCTTTTAGGCCTGAAAGCAATGAGGAGTTGTGGGTATACACTGTGAAGAGGACACACAAAATCTGGTTAAGCATCTGCCTTAGAATCTTTGCAGGGTAGTCAGGAATGGGAAGGCCATTTTTCTTTATCAGGGTGAAGAAAGCTGCTTCTACTTCCTTGAAGATTTCAGGGATATCTGCAGATTCAATATTCTTAGAATTTTCTACCAAAAAAATCTCCACTTTATTTTTAGTAGGGCTCTAGCTCTTACCTAGCAGAGCTATCAAGGCCATTCTTGGGCATGATGTTTAGTAGTGTGTATCTTGTGGTTGCAGGAGGTGTAGCTCTCCTTAAACACTCTTCTAGAATCCTTCTTTCTTTTCAGGAACGCTTTCAGTTAATGGTAAGCCAATTTGAGTCTGTCATTTTTTTTCTCACAGCTTCCAAAACAATCAAATAAAGGCACTGAAATCCACTCCATAGAATTATGTCTTGTAAAATGATATTCTGGTAGCTACGTATATCAACATCTCAACCTTCCATCTATACCTCATTCTAACCACCACATGTAAGATTCTTACTAATTGTAGTGCCCTTGTAAGCCAGTTTCGGACCATATATACCATTCGTTGTCTGACTGAAGCTTGATCTGGCTTCTAAAACCCATTCTGAAGATTTGTTATGTAGAGTTGACTCAAGTAACAACTGTCTTAACATGGGTTCCCAGGAAAGTAGAGCCAGAGACAAAAGAATATATTTAGTGTTGGAGTGAGGGATAGGAAAGGAAAACAGGGAATGAGGAAAAGCTAAAATAGAGGTGCATTATCAACTGCAGGTTGATTTCACTGCACTTTATAAAATGCTTTATGAAATGTGTCTTAAAATAATCTGCCTGGGGGATGAAAGGAGGAACCATTTATCTTTTGACTTTCATCTCCCATTAGTTTAGGATGGCTCCTGGGCATTCACTCTCCCACACCTCTAGATTGGTCATGCTTAAATGCTGAGCAGGTGTCTGCAGACATCCCACACTGTGGCATTAGAAAAATTCTGAAGACAAGAAATGTGAAGCAGTCACTTAAAGTTCTAGGTATGTTAAGCTTATTAAAGTTCATGAAGATGGGTCACTGAAATGGCAGCTGAAGAAAGAGGTGGGCTCAGGAGCATTTATTTAAAATTGGATCTGTAGGCAATAACTGGCTTTAATGGCAAATGTTACACATTAAAATGCTTTCTGTTTTGAAATTATTATGAATCTGAGAAAGTTTCATAAAATTGAATTTTTAATATAGTATAATCATTTTAGGTTAATTATAAATAATATAATTAATAAAGAGAGATAATTCTGCCACTTCCATGTGCAAATTGTGTCACTGGGTTCCCAGTGTGTTGGATATGTCTCATCATAGGCTTTTTTGTCCTTCCAATTTCTGCATTTGCTTTTGTCTTTATTTTTGTCAGTGATTTGTTTCTAGTTTATATTACACAACAGAGTGATGTTGCTGCCAATGAAATATGTTGCACTATATTACTCATAAATATTTGCTTGAATTGGATCAAAGCTCACTTGGAACTACAGGCGTACCTTGTTGTATTGCACTGTGCTTTACTGAGCTTTGCAGATACTGTAGTTTTTACAAATTGAAGATTTGTTGTGAGCAAGTCTATCAGTGCTATTTCCCCAACAGCATTTGTTCTGTGTCACATTTTGGTAATTCTTACAATATTTCAAACTCTTCATTATTATATTTGTTATGGTGATCTGTGATCTTTGATGTTATTATTGTAAATGTTTTGGGGCTCCATGAATTGTGCCTATATAACACAGCAAATGCAATTGATAAATGTGTGTTCTGACTGCTCCAGCAACGAGCTGTACCCCAACTCTCTCCCTCTCCTTGGGCCTATTACCTGAGATACAACAATATTAAAATTAGTCCAATTAATAACCCTACAATGGCCTCTTAGTATTCAAGTGAAAGGAAGAGTCACACATCTCTAATTTTAAATCAAAGGCTGGAAATGATAAGCTTAGTGAAGAAGGTATGTTGAAAGTCCATATAAGCAGAAAGTTAGGCCTCTTGCACCAAACCATTAGCCAAGTTATGAATGCCAAAAAAATGTTGTTGAAGTAATTAAAAGTGCAACTCCAGTGAACATACAAATGATGAGAAAGTGAAACGGCCTAATTGGTGATATGGAGAAAATTTTAGTGGTCTGGATCAGGGACAAACAAGCCACAATATTTTCTAAATCAAAGCCTAATACAGAGAAAGGCCCTAAGACTCATCAACTTTATGAAAGCTAAGAAAGGTAAAGAATCTGCAGAAGAAAAGTTTGAAGCTTGAAAAAGTTTAAGGAAAGAAGCCATCTTTATAATATAAAAGTGCAAGGTGAGGCAAGTGCTGATGTAGAAATTGCAGCAAGTTATACAGATCCAGCCAAGTTATAAGATCCAAGTTATAAGATAATTAATGGAGGTGGCCACATTAGGTAACAGATATTAAATGTAGACAAAACAGCCTCATATGGGGAGAAGATGCCATCTAGGACTTTCATAGCCAGAGAGAAGAAGTCATTGCCTGGCTTCACGGTGTCAAAGGACAGGCTGACTCTCTTGTTGGGGGTGACTGCAGTTGGTGACTTTAAGTCGAAGCTAATGCTCATTTATCATCCTGAAAGTGGTGGGGTTCTTAAGAGTTATACTAAATCTACTCTGCCTGTGCTCTACAAATAAAACAGCAAAGACTGGATGATAGCATATATGTTTACAACATGGTTTCCTAAATATTTAAGCCCGCAGTTGAGACCTACTGCTCTCTCTCTCTCTCTCTCTCTCTCTCTCTCTCTCTCTCACACACACACACACACACACACACACACACACAATTACTTTCAAAATATTACTCAGTTGACAATGCACCTGGTCACTCATGAACTCTGCTGGAAATGTACAATGAGATAAATGTTTTCATGCCTGCTAACACAGCATACATTCTGCAGACCATGGATCAAGGAGTCATTTTGACTTTCAAGTGTTATTATTTAAGAAATACATTTTGTAAGGCCATCACTGCTGGAGACTATTCTGATAGACCTGGGGACAACTACATTGAGAACCTCCTGTACAGGATTCACCATTCTAGATGCCATTAAGGACATTTATGATTTATGGAAAGAGGTCAAAATATCAACATTAAAAGTCTGGAAGAAGTTGAGTCCAACCCTCAGGGAGGCTATGAGACGTTCAAGATTAAATGGAGAACGTGAGTGCAGTTGTGGTGGAAATAGCAAGAAAACCAGAATTAGAAGTGGAACCTGAAGATGTGACTGGGTCTCTGCAATCTCATAATAAAACTTGTAACAAATGAGAAGTTGCTTATGTATGAGGGAAGAAAGTGTGTGGTTTTTTTCAGTGAAATTTCCTGATGAAGATTCTGTGAAGATTATTGAGTGGTAACAAAATATTTAGAATATTACATAAACTTAGTTGATCAAGCAGTGGCAGGGTTTGAGAGGATTGACTCTAATTTTGAAAGTTTTATTGTAGGTAAAATGCTATCAAATAGCATCACATGCTACAGAGAACTCATTAGAGAAAGGAAGAGTACATCAGTAAGTCACATTTCATTGCTGTCTTATTTAAAATTGCCACAGATACCCCAACTTTTAGCAGCTGTTACTCTGATCATTCATTAGCCCTCAACTTTGAGGCAAGACCTTCCTCTAGCAGGATGATTATGACTTGCCTAAAGTTCAGATGATGGTTAGCAAGACATTATTTTTAAAATAAGAAATATACATTTTTAGACATAAAGCTATTGCATCTTAGTAGACTACACTGGAAACATAAATTTCATATGCACTGGGAAGCCAAACATTTTTTGACTCATTTTATTATGACATTTGCTGTATTGCGGTATTCTGAAACTGAACCTGCAATATCTTCTAGTTATGCCTGTATATGAAAGATGAAGTAATTTCAGGGTTTGGCCAGCTCCTTTTAGAAACACAAAGATAGTTGGAGTTGAGATGAGTTTTGAGCTTTTCCCCTTCATTGTTTTATGGATCTGTTTTTTTAAATGATCAAGTGTCAAATGGGAAATCCTAAGTGATCAAGGATAATGATGATAGCTTGTGTCTTATTTATTGTTGTTAATGTCTCTGGCACATTGTATGTATGCAATAGTTGAATATTTATCTAAGTTTATTTTTATTATTTGACTTTGTTGTTCTATAAGTTACAGCCTCACCAAAATATCTTCTTTCATATCTATTATTATCTTATGTTTTCCCTGTGTTTTATCATTGCTAATTTAACTTTGCTTAATTTTCCCTAAACCAACTCCTTTTTCCTATGGTTAAAAATTTCCTAGTCTAGTTTTTATATTTATAAGTCAATTAATTACCCATTTTAAATAGGTTTAAATTTGTTTCTTGTGGCTAAAAACATTATTTCATATATAGCTCCATTTTTCTCTTATTCACTTCTTTGGCCCCAAATGACATTATTCTCTACTACTATTTTCCAGAAGTTTCATTGAAGTATAATTATCATACAGTAAATCACACACACTTTTTTAAATTAAATTTTTAAAAAGAATTTTATTGACTCTTTTTAGAGAGAGTAAGGGAGAGGGAGAGAGAGAAACATCAATGTGTGAGTGAAACAATGATTGGCTACCTCCTGCACACCAAGCCCACCACCTGGGCATGTGTCCTGACTGGGAATCAAGCCAGAACTCTTCCAGTGCATGGGATGGACACCCAACCAACGGAACCACACTGGCCAGGGACAATAAATCACACATATTTTGTCATATGTACATATTGATAAAAATTGATAAGTTTTGGCATATGTACATACTAGTATCAATGAAACCATTGCCATAATCAAGATAATGCACACATTCATCATCTCCAAAAGTTTGCTTGTGCTTCTCTTACCTACCTGCCAGACAACCATTAATTATCTGTCATCTACATTAAATTCCTTAGAGTTTTGTCAATGGATTAATGCATTCTGACTTGTTTTTGTTGGGCTCTTACATTCAGTGTCATTATTTTGAAAATCATCCATTTAGTTGTGTAAGTAGTTTGTTCCTTTTTACTGCTGAGTGGTATTCAGTTCTGTGGATATGCCACAAAGTTTATCCATTCACCTGTTGGTGGACATTTGGGTTCTTTCCAGCTTTTGCTTGTTACAAATAAAGCTGATATTGATGTTTTTAAACAGTTTTTTTTGTATGGATAAAATTTGTCCATACAGATTTTATGCATACACATTTACTCATAATTTTGTATGAATTAAATTAATTTCTCTTGGATAAAATTTAAGAGTGGAATGGCTAGAATGTATACATAACCTTTTTAAAACACTGCTTCCCAAAATGGTTATTCCCAGTGCATGAGAGATCTGTTTGCTCCACATTCTCAGCAATAGTCAGTCTGATCACTGTAAAATGGTCACCCAGCCCTGGCCGGTGTGGCTCAGTTGGTTGGGCATTGATCATCCTGTGCACTGAAAGTTTGCTGGTTCAATTCCCAATCAGAGCACATACCTAGGCTCAATCCCCAGTAGGGGGCATGCAGGAGACAGCAGATTGATGTTTCACTCTCACATCAATGTTTCTCTCTCTGAAAAAAAAATCTTAAATAAAAATGAAATGGTCACCTAAATAGATCAAGTCTTAATCTAAAAAACCTGTAAGTGTTACCTTATTTGCAAAAAGAATATCTGCAGATGGAATTAAATGAATATTTTGAAATGAGATTACCTTGAATTATCTGGATGGGTCCTAAATGCCATCACAAGTATCTTTATAAGAGCGAAGCAAAGGAGTTTTGAGAGACACACAGAAGAGAAAATAATGTGGAAGTGGAGGCAGAAATTGGAGCCCAGGCATGCTATAGATTTCTGTTTTAAGTTAACAATTTGTGGTAATTTTTTAAAAAAAAATATTTTTATTGATTTCAGAGAGGAAGGAAGAGGAAGAGAGAGATAGAAACATCAATGATGAGAGGGAATCATTGATTGGCTGCCTCCTGCACTCCCCCTACTGGGGACCGAGCCCACAACCTGGGAATGTGCCCTTGACCAGAATTGAACCTGGGATCCTTGAATTTACAGGCCGATGCTCTATCCACTGAGCCAAGCCGACTAGGGCATGCGGTAATTTTTCATGGCAGCCTCAGGAATCTAATGCAATGGGTTTGCAGTACTCAGAAACATGACATGGTCTTGATCAATTGGATACATCTACCCAGGACTTCAATGCTTTAATGAGTGATTCTACGAAAATGCAATAGATAAACTCACAGAGGTAAATAAAATGTCTACTGCTGTAGTCATGACAGTAGTTGGTGGTCGTATTGATACTATTGTAATAACCTGGTTATCATTTAACAGGAAATAAATAAAAGGAAAGACTAGATATAGAAATGCCATTAATATGGATTTGTGAAAGAACTGCATTTAACATTATTCAAGTCTATTCATTGCAGATCCATGGGGGAAGGGACTAGAGAAAAGCACTTTAGACATACGCCCAGTAAAATCTGAGTGACGTGGGAGGCTAATTGCCAGTCAGTCACACCTGAAAATGAGTCAGTGGCCAGAATGGGCATGGTCACTGCAAGTTCCCAACTCTAACTATATAAACTTCTACAAAGGAGCCACACTCTCTTGGCTCCAAGGTGCTGAGCCCTCTAGGAACTGCTGCAGGGGGCTGCGCTCTCCTGCGCCCCCGGCAATGTTGGGCTCCACACATGGACTAATGGACTTTAATGTGGTCTAAATTCTGAACTTCACCAGGCTGCAACAAGGAACGGAAACTCTGGACCCCCGCCCTGTTTCTGACTCTGCTGAACTCTGCTCCTCTTCCAGGACTGGCTTAGGGGGCAGGGGACTTGGGAATAAAGCCTTCTTCCACATCCCATCCTCCCATGGGGGCTTCTGAAAATCATTTCAGCTGTGCTCCAAGAACCTTGCTCCCCCAAATGACAGGGAAGTTCCATCCATTGGCATCAATAGACCCAGAGTGCTTGAATATCTTTCAGTGCTGATGTACTATCCTGCTTGTTGTGCTTTGTATTTTTGCATGTTAAGAGCTACCTTAGTTTCTGTCTACTTTCCAAGCCTGGTTCTCTACAGTCCTATGGATTTAATGAGACCCCTGTCTCTGTTTTTCTCCAAATAAATTCTTTGAAACCACAGTTGATTTATATGAATTGTAATTCTAGGTTTGTAACAGATTCAGACAAAAATATTAAAATGCTTTTCAGGTTTAAAAAAAGAAAGAACAGTTTTTCTTGTACTTTTTTTTAATTAATAGTAAATAAACATACAACATGCTTTGGAGTTAACAGTTCCTGGGATACTTATTGATGTCTTTTACTTTCTCAGAAGCCAAAATTTAATAAAAACATCTTTTTAAATCTTGTGACAATATTACCTCATAATAGACAAAATCAACATCAAATTCCACTTGGAGTAATGTTTTGAGTTCAATACAGGTGGATCTGACAATGATATGGTACTCTTTAATATAATTCCCTACTCCAGTGTTTATCTTACCCTTTGGGCCACATCCTCCTGCACTCAAAAGACCAGTGCTCTGTTGTTGTGCATTACCAATGTCATAGGTTTGATGTCACACTCATAGATGCCACCATTATTCTCTTCATTCTCACACAGCCAAATATGTTAATTGAAGTTTAACATGTCTTAGCCACATAGTGTACTTTGCACTGATTAATTGAAAAAGTTTTGGATTTACACAGGACATTTTCCAAAATATTTTCCCATTCAAGAAATGTTTGCAGATTAAATAAATAGGATATTTGCATTATTACAAACCAAACAAACCTCAATTCAATTTTCTGTTTAGTGTGTTTAGCTTCTCTTAAGCTCTGTTTACATAATGCCCTATAAACAACCTGTCCTCTGGGGGAAAATCAGTAAAAAATATTTGATAATTCATAGCAAAATAACTGCCTGATTAATTTTTTTTACTACTTAGTTATACTTTTATATAGAAACTAGTGGCCCGGTGCACGAAATTCATGCATGGGCAGGGTCCCTATGTCTAGCTGGCGATCAGGGCCAATCAGGATCTTCTGGCTGTTGGCTGAGGCCTTCCTTCCAGCTGCCAGCCAGGGCCTCCTTTCCCCGGCTGCCAGCTGCTGGCTGGGGCCTTCCTTTGTTCTGCACCACCCCCTGGTGGTCAGCACACATCATAGTGAGCGACTGGTCTCCCAGTCAAACTCCCGTGGGGGCAATTTGCATATTAGGCATATATATATACATATACATATATGGCCTTAGGGCTGAATTTTAGTTTATTTCTCTTCCTATCTAATGGAATTCATGGAGAGCTAATTAGAATTTCCTATGCTTTTTATCTTTTTACTTAAATGGGTTACACTTGAAAAATAAAAGGGAATTAAAATCTATCCAGGAGACTACATGCCAATTTGGGACAGTGGGGCCAAAAAATATACTTTTTGTCTTTACCTCTACAATTCTCTCTGACAGTGAATGTATATCCTTAGTTTCTAATCAAGAGAAAAATATATTTCTTGTGGTCTCAATACTAAGAATGAACTTAAATTTATTGCTATCTCATGTACACATAGAAGACCTGTCACTCTTGGTATTGGGCAGCACCTCCAGTTATTAGTTAATGTTATCAAAATTATATCAAAACACACTATCTCTGTCATGCTATTCATTGCTCCCTAGTAACAAGCTTTTATATTTTTAATTCAACTATATTATTTTATTCTCAAGGTAACCTTTCTTGTTGTTAGTGAATATCAGGAGGATGATACTTTTAAAAAATTAAATAATATAACTTTGATTATTAACTGCATAGTCTCTATATATTTGCCTCTCCCAAAGAAAGACATGTAGATCAATCTCCTTTAATCCTATCTAATAAAGAGGGAATATGCTAATTGACCCTCATGTTGTCCCAAAGATGGTGACGCCCACAGCCAAAAAGGAGGGAATATGCTAATTGACTTCCCCACCCTCAAAGATGGCAGCGCCCACAGCCAATAAGGAGGGAATATGCTAATTGACTGCCCCACCCTCAAAGATGACAGTGCCCACAGCCATTAAGGAGGGAATATGCTAATTGACTGTCACACCCTCAAAGATGATGGTGCCCACAGCCACAAGATGGCGGCTCCCAGTCTCTTCAGCCCCTCCAGGGCGGCAGGAGTGCGGCAAGGCCAGGCCCGTCCCCAGGTGGGCCCAGCCACTCTGCTTGCCTTCCTCTGGAGTCTCCCAGTCCCTTCAGCCCCTACGCCGCCCAGGGCCAGCCCAAGGTGCAGGCAAGCCTTGGTTGGCGGCTGCCCGGCTGCCCAGGGCTGCCTGAGGCTCAGGTATCCAGGCCCGGCCGAGGCTTGCTCTGCCAGCAGTGGCAGCAGCAGAAGTGTGATGGGGCATCGCCTTCCCCAGATCACTGGGTCACCTCCCACCCCTGAGGGCTCCCAGACTATGAGAGAAGGCAGGCCGGGCTGAGGGACCCCCACCTTCAGTGCATGAATTTTCATGCACCAGGCCTCTAGTATTATTACAAAAGAAGAATATGACAATAATCTAGATATATTATAGGACCATATTTTGCATTTTTGGAAATTTTTACTTTTTCAGAATAATAAGGTTGACAGGACTTAAGAGATTAAATATTTAACCTCATATTTTTCAGAAGAAAAAAAATGAGTTAGCATGTGATGACACACAGAAAGACATGCAATTTATGGTGGAAATAATTCTAGTGAGTAAGTCTTCTAATTCCTAGTTCTTCTGTGCCTTACCTGTGATACAAGGTTTTACAAAGGACACACAGCAGAATCCTTTTAGGCAGTGCATTTGTTTAATGTATATCAATATCAACATATTTTCAAACATTGCATTTGATGATCTTTTTCGGACTCACATCTAGTTAATGCAAATAGTTTCATAGAAAGAGGAATCTGGGAGTTAGTCTTGCCTTGGTCATTTCTAGTTATAAAACACTAGAGGCCCGGTGCACAAAATTCATGCATGGGTGAGATCCCTAGGCCCAGTCCCAATCAGGGCCTGGCCGACCAGGGCCTGCCTGCTAGGGCCTGCCAGACAGGGGGAGGGACTGCAGGTTTGTTGGTGGTGGTGGTGGGGGGGAAGGGACTGGGGGAGGTTGCCTGGCTGTGGGAAGGTGGCTGTGGGAGCGCACTGACCACCAGGGGGCAGCTCCTGCATTGAGCATCTTCCCCCTGGTGGTCAGTGCACCTCATAGTGACTGGTTGACCAGTTGTTCTGGTCATTCAGTCATAATGGTTGCTTAGGCTTTTATATATATAGATAAGGTAATAGTCACTTTGGCCTCACATCCCTCAACAGGTGGTCAGGCTATGTGACCTCTAAGGCCTCTTCCAGTCCTTATTTCTGAAATACACATTTATATCATCTGTGCCATTCCATATCTATGTGGAATATTTGTTATTCTGAGTAAGTTGAAAAGGCAGAGTTTGTGGTGAATGGTTTGGTTTCTTACCATTCTTTATAAAAACCAGAATCAGCCCTACTGTGCTCTGTTTCCACATGCTACCTCCCACTGGCTCATGAGCAAGTTCTCTCCCTGTGATACCACACAGCCTGGCACAGAAAGGTGGGCATTTCCAGCCCTTCTAGGGAGCAGACCCCGTTGAAGTGCCAAGATGTTACTGTGAGAGGCCAAAGATATTTATTTGCTTTGAAAACTTTCTGAGGGTTGGACAAATATGTATTCCATAAATACAGCTATACATACAGTTATATTTAATTATACTAACAGGCTATTATGAATAAGAAAAATATTTTAAGATACTAATAAATTATGAGCAAATTTTTATGTTTTATTTTCTTAAATATTAAAATTATCTAATATACTCTCAGGTGGGGAGTGGATCTTACCAGTGTCCTCGTTTAGGAAAAAGTTCGGAGCCTGGACTTTAATTTCTCCCCATTAACATTATCTTCTGGTAAGAAATCAAGAGTTTCAGTGTAGTAGTTTCAGGGTGAGATGATCAGATAAACCGTATGAGCTGAGACATTTATGGTTGGTAGTGGTTTGGTAACTAATATCTTCATGAAAATATTTTTAATTTTTTTCAGAGGCTTGAAGTCTTTAGCAAGTCACAGTGGGGAGATCAAGGTGCTATGGCAGGCATCTGAAGAACACATTTCAGGGCAACAAGGTTTCTGTTGCCTCTCTAATCACACCTGCTCTGGTGTTGGGTATTACCTGCGATGCATATTCATTTTAATCTTCAAGTACCTTTGATTATTAGGAATTTTCATGCTTGAAAGGCTGGCTCTGCTACTCCTCCACAGAGTAAGGGAAGGAAATGGCACATCTTGCAAATTTCAGTGATTTTGAAAGGAACAATGAAAAGGAGGTGGTGCTGCTTCGGAAGGCGGGCTACAGATGGAACAAAAGGTTAACTCACATTTCAGCTGAAAATAGAAAGTAAAAATAGTAATGATGATGATCTATAGAAGAGCAGAAAACACAGCAAAATGGCAAAATGAAGTTATTCATTTTGAATCAGCGGCTTCTTTGAAAACATCCTCTGGTTGTTCAAAGGGTTTTATTGTACAAATTGGCATTCAGGAGGCACGTCTGACAACTGGCCCATTGTGTCTCTTTTACCAATTGTCAGCAACAGTCTTTCTTTGGCTCCACCAGAAGAGGAACTTCAATGTTCTAAGGCAGTTTCTTTGAGGACAAATGATTAAACTTTTTTCCCCATGTTTGAATTAAATGATTTTAAAGCATAACCTAGCATTCAGTAGCTTCTCTATAAAATTTACAGCTGCTTTCCACTTCCCCCATCACCAGAAATGGGAATTTCCTTGCTTTTAGTAGCTACCAGTCTTTTGTCTGTCTGACCTCACCTCATAAAAAAGATAATCAATCTTCACGGAGGTTGCATTATTTTAAAAAGAAACTGTTGTTACTACAGACCTCTGAGGAATGCACAACTGGTATATGTATAGGAATGTGACTGAAATACAACAATCCCTGCTGAGCATTTTGTATGTATGGCTGTGAAGAGGTACCGAGTTATCCCACAGGATTGGCTGCAATTACTTCTTGTCAAACCTTAACCCCAGCGCATACTCACTTTCAAATAGTTTTAGAGCTCTTGAATTAGGAAAAAGCCCTCCTTGCTAAAGAGAAAAAATAGGAAGTGATTTTTTCTCAGAGAACTACAAATGACAAAAGATGTACATTAAATCTAGTGATTAAACTTGAGAGTCAATTTTATAAACAGAATCTTTAAAGCCATATTGAAAAAGTAAAGCTTTAGTAAGTGTTGACTATAGTCCAAAGTGTTCAATTTCCATTAATAATGCAATAGCCCCTTTGCAGATTTTTCTATTCATGGACTCTTATGAACAAACTAGGGGCCCAGTGCACAAATTCGTGCACCTTGAAAGGAACTGTGGGTCATGAGGCTGCGGTGGGCACAGATACAGGCTCAGCCCATCCTCCACACCTCTCCCACCATGGCCCCTGGTCCCCTGTCTGCCAGAAGCCCTGATCCTGCCACCACTGCTCCCATGAGCTGATGGCACCAGCCCTACTCACACCTGTTGACAGTGCTGAGCAATTGGGGCCAGTACCAGCAGTGGGTGCGAGTGGCAGCTGCTGCCCCAATCTCCCCTTAGGAGCACAGAGAGGTGGAGAAGCCCTCAGGGGTGATTGGGGCCAGCAGCTGCTGCTCACACCCACTGAAGGCACCGAGCAATTGGGGCCAGCACCGGGCACTGGCAGTGGGTGCAAGCGGCAGCTCCGGTGCTGGCAGTAGGTGTGAGTGGGGCCAGTGCCGGCAGGAGGTGTGAGTGCTGGGTGGGACTGTGGTGTGTGGAAGCAAAAAATTTTCCGTAACCACCAGAGGCTCACCCCAATGAGAGCGACCAGCCCCCCACCTTGGTCTGGCGCTCCCACTCACCTGTTCTACCATCCTGCCGTGGACAACACCCGCCATGTTCTGCGCTCTGCCTCCTGCTGCTGATACTCACCACATTCTGCACATACCCCCTGGTGGTCAGCACATGTCATAGTGACCTGTTGTTTGGTTGTTCTGCCATTATTGGACTTAACTGTAAACACATTGTTTTATAGGCATTTTCTAATAGAACACGCCATCATCATTACATTCTGATATTATAGTTATTAAAATTCCTGTTACAGATGATAAACTTGTTGTTTAAGGAGGTTATGTAACTTGCATAAAATCACTGTGGCAGAGACTGCTAGTGTTATATAAATATACTAGGGGCCCGGTGCACAAAGATTCATGCCTGGGTGGGGGGTCCCCTCA
The DNA here is from genome assembly GCF_000147115.1 of Myotis lucifugus. Classification (NCBI taxonomy): domain Eukaryota; kingdom Metazoa; phylum Chordata; class Mammalia; order Chiroptera; family Vespertilionidae; genus Myotis; species Myotis lucifugus. The sequence continues at coordinate 578,015 of NW_005871123.1, read as the reverse complement.
GCCTGACCTGTACCCTCTCCAATCTGGGAGCCCTCAGGGGACCCCTCTCCAATCCGGGAGTTTCTGTCTGTCTTTGCAATCATATGAGCGAATTGTCTGAGACCCCCAATCCAGTTTGGTTTGTTGTTCACAGAATAATAGAGGCATTTTTTTTCTTTGCTTCATTGGTGAAGATTTCCTGGAAGTTTTAGGATATCTTCCCTTTAATTTTTCCTAGACACTCTGATTTTACTTATGTCTCTCACCTTTGCTTTCCCTCCATTCCCCACCGCAACAGTAACTTGCTCCAGGCTCACTTTGCTCTTGTGTCTAGGAGATCCGTCTGCCACCAGAACTATGATTCCCAGCATTCCTGGTGCTCCCCGTTCTGGGAGCGACCAAGGGAGCTACGTCCCCCTAAGCTGCAGGCTCTCCTGCTTCTGCTCTCTGCCTGGCGCCTGTGTATGCAAATTAACTCGCCATCTTTGTCGGGTTAATTTGCATATCCACTCCTGATTGGCTGGTGAGCGTAGCAAAGGGACGGTCAATTTACATGTTTCTCTTTTATTATATAGGATAGCCATGGATTTTTGGTTATGTGTATAACCATAAATAAAAACTATATTTTCTGGATTGCTTTATAATGTTGATTAAGTTTTGGCTAACATAATAAGTATACTGTGTTATGTGTAGGGCATGACCATGTTTTCTCTCTTTTCTCCTAGTTCTAATGTCTGCTTCTGGGATCTTGAGCAGCTAGTTCAGACACGGATGCTGACATGACAGAAGATAAGATAAGGGGAGCTTCTCTTTAATTAGCTTACCTTTACATAAGAGAAAAAAATTGTGTTTATGCCAGATTATTTTTTTATTTTATGTTATTTTATTTTATTTTTTTCTAGTTTCACAGTTTTATTCACAACTTTTGTTAGTAAACCAAATTACTGTACAGTTACCAGGACTAAGTCAAAGTATGTCCTGCAATAGTGTCTATAAATACAGCAATTCAGGAGTTTACAATCTTAAATACATTGTTCAACATGGCTGAAGATTATTATTTTTTTAAATTTATCTTCATTGTTGAAAGTATTACTGATGTTCCTTTTTTTTTTCTTCTGCATTGACCCCCTCCAACCCACCCTTCCAAGACTTTACCACACTATTGTCTGTGTCCATGGGCTATGCATATGAGATTATCCCCAGTTAATCTCCCTCCATCCACCCACCCACCTGCCTTAATCTGAAATTCCACAATCTGTTCCATGCTTCTATGTCTCTGGATCTATTTTGTTCATTGGTTTATTTTGTTCATTAAATTCCATATGAATGAGATCATGTGATACTTATCTTTCTCTGACTGGCTTACTTTGTTTATTTTTAATAGACATAAAAATATAATTGAAAGAGAAATGGAATTTAATCCCATATTACCTAAACCTAACCCACGTTCTTTACCTTAAAAACTATATAATTTCAGTACACCTGCCATGCATCAATATTGGAGATCTTTGGACACCTCCTTGGATCTAGACTATTGAACCAAAGTTTCTTCAACACTGTTGAAAAATCATTGCTTTATTACAGTTTATGGTATAATAGATTATATTATAATATTAACTCATGTTTAAAATACTTAGAGTACTAAGTATTAATGCTTTTCAAGCATTAATTTTTATGTAAGTAAAAATGTCCATATTATAACAGTTTATAGAGCTGTAAATGAAGATGTTAAAAATCTTTTACAAAAAGCATTGGAATTTGTAAAACCAATTGGGAGTTGGGATAAGAAATGGAGAAGTTACACTTGATTTCCTCTCCTATCACCAATCTGTCTTATTCACTTCCTTCCAATGGATTCTTTTAGTAAAATTCCTATTTCCTTCGAACAGCTGGTAGTAGTCTTATCTCCTAATGATATACACCACATTAAAAACCGGTCCAAATCTAAAAATTCTACTCATGAAGATAAGCATATCGTTTGGAAGATGAAATATGCTGACTGTATGATTACATTCCTGTTTACTTGTATAATACATGATCATTAAGCCATCCATCATTCTTTCTGTGGACTTAGGTTGGGTAAAGGGCAGATGAGGAAAATAAAGAACAAATTAACTTTAGCAGACAATAGCTTTTGCCCCCTGATATTCTACTTGTTCCTAATTGTATTTTTTTTGAGGAGGGGGGTTCTGATTACTGTTTTAATTTTTTTAAAAATAATCTTTATTGTTGAAAGTGTTACATATGTCCCCATTTTTCCCCCTTTGACCTCTTCTAACCTGCCCACCCTGCACCCCAGTTCTTCACCACACTATTGTCTATATCCATGCATTAGGTATATATGCTTACAAGCTCTTTGGTTGATGTAATCCCACCCACCAACCCTCCCCCGCCTTCCCTCTGAGATTCCACAGTCTATTCCATGCTTCTATGTCTCTGGATCTATTTTGTTAATCAGCTGATTCGTTCATCTGATTCTACATATGAGTGAGATCCTGTGATACTTGTCTTTCTCTAATGGGATTATTTTGCTTAGCATAATACTGTCCAGGTCCCTCTATTCTGTCTCAAAGGGTAAGAGATTCTTAATTTTTACTGCTGCATAGCATTCCATGGTGTAAATGTACCACAGCTTTTTTATCCACTCATCTACTGATGGGCACTTGAGCTGTTTCTAGATCTTAGCTTCTGTAAATTATGCTTCTATGAACATAGGGGTGCATACATTCTTTCTGATTGGTGTTTCAGATTTCGTAGGATATATTCCTAGAAGTAGGATCACTGGGTCAAATGGCAGTTCCATATTTAATTTTTTGAGGAAATTACATACTGTTTCCCATTATGGCTGCACCAGTTTGCATTCCCTCCAGCAGTGTACTAGGGTTCCCTTTTCTCCACATCCACGCCAGCACTTGTCATTTGTTGATTTGTTGATGGTAGCCATTCTGACAGGTGTGGGGAGATACCGCATTGTCATTTTAATTTGCATCTCTCTCTAATGTCAGTGACTTTGAGCATTTTTTCATATGTGTCTTGGCCATCTGCATGTCCACTTTAGAGAAGTGTCCATTTAGGTCCTTTGCCCATTTTTTGATTGGACTGTTTGTTTTCCTTTTGTTAAGTTGTATAAGTTCCTTATATATTTTGGATATTAACCCTTTATCAGATATATCATTGCCAAATATGTTCTCCCATACAATGGGCTCCCTTTTCATTTTGTTGGTGGTTTCTTTTGCTGTGCAGGAAATTTATAATTTTGATGCAGTCCTATTTGTTTATTTTCTTCTTAGTTTCCATTGCCTTAGGAGATATGTCTTCAAACATATTGCTATAAGAAATGTCTGAGATTTTGGTGCCTATGGTTTCTTCTAGGATTTTTATGGTTTCATGACATACATTTAAGTCTTTTATCCATTTTGAGTTCATTCTTGCATATGGAGTTAGTTGGTAGTCTAGTTTCATTATTTTGCATTTACCTGTCCAATTTTCCCAACATCATTTATTGAAGAGACTGTCTTGACTCCATTGTATGCTCTTGTTTCCTTTGTTAATTGAGCATAATGGCTTGAGTCGATTTCTGGGTTCTCTGTTCTGTTCCATTGAGCTATATACCCGTTCTTGTGCCAAGACCAGGCTATTCTAATTATAGTGGCTTTGTAGTAAAACTTGATATCTGGTATTGTGATTTTGCCAACTTTGTTCTTCTTTTTCAGGATTGCTGTGGCTATTCGGGGTCTTTTTTTATTCCACATAAATTTTTGGAGAATTTATTCTAGGACTGTGAAATATGCCATTGGTATTTTAATGGGGATTGCACCTATAGATTGCTTTGGGTAGTATGGACATTTTAATTATGTTAATTGTACCAATCCATGAACATGGAATATTCTTCCCCTTGTTTATATCTTCTTCTATTACTTTTTCAACATCCTGTAGTTTTTCGAGTACAAGTCTTTTAACTTCTTGGTTAAGTTTATTCTTAAGTATCTTAATTTTTTTGTTGCAATAGAAAATGGGAATTTTTGTTTAGTTTCTCTTTATGAGAATTCATTATTCATTTATAAAAATGCCAATTATATCTAGGTGTTAATTTTTATCCTGCTATATTTCCAAATTCATTTATTAAGTCTAGTAGTTTCTTGGTGGAGTCTTTAGGGTTTTCTATATACAATACCATGTCATCTGTGAGTAATGACAGTTTTACTTCCTTCTTTCCAATTTGGATGCCTTTTATATTTTCTTCTTGTCTGATCACTATGGCTAAAACTTCTAGTATATGTTGAATAAGAGTGATGAAATCGGACATCCCTGTCTTATTCCTGTTTTTAAAGAAAATGGTTTTAGTTTGTGCCCATTGAGTATGATATTGGCTGTAGGTTTGTCATATATGGCTTTTATTATATTGAGGTATGTTCCTTCTATTCCCACTTTGCTGAGAGTTTTTATCAAAAATGGGTGTTGGATTTTGACAAATGCTTTTTCTGTGTCCATTGATATGATCATGTAATTTTTGCCTTTTCATTTGTTTATATGATGTACCATGTTTATTAACTTGCTAATATTGTACCAGCATTGCATCCCTGGAATAAATACCACTTGATCATGGTATATGATCTTTTTAATATATTGCTGAACCCGATTTGCTAATATTTTGTTGAGGATTTTAGCATCAATGTTAATCAGAGATACTGGCCTGTAATTCTCTCTCTCTATCTTTTTTTTTTTTGTAATGTCTTTATATGGTTTTAGAAATAGGATAATTCTGACCTCTTACAAAGAAGTTGGAAGTGTTCTTTTCTTTTGGATTTTTTGCAGTAGTTTGAGGAGGATAGGTATTTGCTCCTCTTTGGATGTTTGGTAAAACTCCTCTGTGAAGCCATCCAGACCAGGGCTTTTGTTTGCTGCCATTTTATTTATTTTATTTTTTTATTATTGCTTCAAGTTCTTCCTTAGTTATTGGCCTATTCAGGTTTTCTGATTCTTCCTAATTCAGTTTTGGAAGATTGTATATTTTTAAGAATTTGTCCATTTCATCTACACTGTCCAGTTTGTTGACATATAGTGGTTCATAGTATTTTCTTACAATCCTTTGTACTTCTGTGGTGTCAGTAATTACTTAACTACTTTCATTTCTGATTTTATTTATGTGGGTCATCTCTGTTTCTTCTTCTTTCTTTCTTTCTTTCTTTCTTTCTTTCTTTCTTTCTTATCCTCACCTGAGGATATTTTTCCATTGATTTTTAGAGAGAGTGAAAGAGAGAGTAAAAGACAGAGAGAAATATCAATGTAAGAGAAACACATTGATTGGTTGCCTCTTGTATGTGCCCCGAACATGGCTTGAGCCAGGGAGGAGGCTGCAACCAAGGTATGTGTTCTTAACCAGAATCAAACCTGGGACCCTTTGATCCATAGTCTGATGCTCTATCCACTGAGCAAAATTGGCTAGGGCTCTTTGTTTCTTGATGAGTATGACTAAAGGTTCATCAATCTTATTTATCTTTTCATATAACCAGCTCTTGGTTCCATTGATCTTTTGTATTGTTTTTTTCAGTCTCTATGTTGTTTGTTTATGCTGTAATCTTTATTATTTCATTCTTTCTAATTACTCTGGGCTTTTCTTGTTGTTCTCCTTCTAATTCTTTAAGTTGTAAGGTTAAATAGTTTATTTTTAATTTTTCTTGTTTTTTGAGCAGGCCTATAGTGCTGTGAACTTCCCTCTCAGGACTGCTTTTGCTGTGTCCCATAGATTTGGAGTTGTTGTATGTTTATTTTCATTTGTTTCCAGGAAGTTTTTGATTTATTTCTTGATTTTATTGGTAACTCATTCATTGTTTAATAATATGCTATTTAGCCTCTATGTGTTTTAAAGTTTTTGAGTTTATTTTACTGTACTTGATTTCTAGTTTCATTCCATTGTGATCTGAGAAGTTGTTTGATATGATTTCAATATGCTTTTGATCTCTCCCTTAATGTCTTCTAGAAATCTTTGTATATATTTAGGTGCTCCTATATTGGGTGCATATAAGTTTACCAGGATTATACCCTTTTGTTGTATCAATTCTTTTAGTATTATGTGTTAACCATTATTGTCTCTTGTGATGGCCTTCATTTTGAAGTCTATTTTGTCACATATGAGTATTGCTACCCCAGCTTTTTCTGTTTCCATTTGCATGGAAGATTTTTGTCCATTTATTCACTCTCATTTTGTGTGAGTCTTTTGTTCTTAGGTGAGTCTCTTATAGACAGCATATAATTGAGTTATATTTTCATATCCATTCAGCTACCTTATGTTTTGATTGGAGCACTTAATCCATTTACATTTAATGTTATTATTGATAGGTACCTATTTATTGCCATTTCAACTCTTTATGCCTATGTTTCTCTCTCTATTTCTTCTTTTTGTGCAGCAGTCCCTTTAGCATTCCTTGCAGTGTTGGTTGGTGATGATAAACTCCTTTAGCCTTATTTTCATCTGGGAAGCTCTTTATTTTACCATCTATTTTGAATGATAGTTTTGCTGGATATGGTAATTTTGTTTTCTGATTCTTGCTTTTCATTACCATGAATACATCATGCCATTCCTGTTTGGCCTATAGAGTTTCTGTTGAAAAATCAGCTGGCAGCCTTAGGGGAGCCCCTTTGTAATTAAAAAAGTGCTTTTCTCTTGCTACCTTTAAGATTCTCTGTCTTTAATATGTTGTAGCAATATCTTTACTGATGCAACTCTTAGGACAATGGAAACTAAGGAGAAAATAAACAAATGGGACTATATCAATCCTCAGAAACCATAAAAAAAAAAAAACAACAACAAGAAAGCCCACTGCATGGGAGAACATATTTGCCAATGTCATCTCCAATAAGGGTTTAATCTCCAAAATTTACAGGAAACTCATACAACTTAACAAAAGGAAGATAAACAACCCAATAAAAAAATGGGCAAAGGACCTAAATAGACACTTTTAGAAAACGGACATACAGAAGGCCAAGAGACATATGAAAACATGCTCAAAGTCACTAATTATCTGAATGATGCAAATCAAAACAACAATGAGATAACATCTTACACCTCATTGTTGTAATGGCTGTCATCAACAAATGATAGAATGGCTATCAGCGAGGATGCAGAGAAAAAAGAATGCTCTTGCACTGCTGGTTGGAATGCAGAATGGTGTACCCACTGTGGAAAGTAGTATGTAGTTTTCTCAAAAAATGAAAAATGAAACTGCCATTTAACCCAGTAATCCCACTTCTAAGAATATAGCCCAAGAAATCAGAAACACCAATCAGAAAGGATATATGCACCCCAATGTTCATAGCAGCACAATTTACAATAGGTAAGATTTTGAAACAGCTTAAGTGCCCATCAGCAGATGAGTGGATTAGAAAACTGTGGTACATCTACACAGTGGAATACTATGCTGCTGTAAAAAAGAAGGGACCCTTACCATTTGCAGCAGCATGGATGGAACTGGAGAGCATTATGCTGAATGAAATAAGCCAGCCAGAGAAAGATAAATATCACATGATCTCATTTGTGGAATATAATGAATAACATAAACTGATGAACAAAACTAGAACTAGAGAAAAAATATATTTTAGAATATAATAGAAGTAATCCTGTTATTTGCAGATTTTTAATATTTCCTATAAGTTTTGTGATATTATGCTATGTTAGTACAGTTTTGGTAATATCATTATATTTAAAATATTTTTTTCTTGAAATATGAATGTTTATTGCATGTAATATTATTATATTTAACATCATTTTCTTGAAATATTAATTTTTATTGCATGTAACATTATTATATTTAAAATCATTTTTCTTGAAATATTAAAAAAGATTCTCTGTCTTTTATATTTTGGCATTATAATTATCATGAGTCTGGGCATGGGCCCATTTGTGTCCTTATTGCTTGGGACACTCTGTGCCTCCTAAACCTCTGTGACTTTTTCCTTCACCAGTTAGGTAAGTTTTGTGCCATTATTTCTTCAAAAATCCTTGCCATCATTCTGAACTCTATATCTGGTAAATTTCTTATCTCCATGTCATTTAGCTCTTCTGGAGAATTCTCTTGTTTTTTCATTTGGGCCTTTTTTTTTGTCTGTCTATTTTGTCTGCCAGGTTGGGTTTGTATCTATGTATTAGGTAGATCTGCTATGACTCCCAATTTCCAGTGCAGGACAATATCATACACTGTTTGTCACTGGCTCTGAATATCCTATTTGGAGCTACCAGCGATCCACATTTTGTGGCTCCCTCCACTGGAACTGGTGCCTTTGGAAAGGACCAAGATGTGCACTGGCATTTGCTTTTCCTAGACCTGGGGCCAGATGGAGATCAAGCAAAATCTCAAAGCCTCCAGAGATCTTCCTGTGCCTACAGTCCCATTCACATTTAGTCTTAATTAGCCTCAGGCTATCAAAGACAGTGGGAGGTGCCTTCAACTCATGCAAAAACCATCTGGATGGCAAAGGTTCTCTGGAGTGTGAGGGAATGACTCATCACAGGAAACAGGGTTGGCTGCCATCTGATCTCCAACCCCAGAGCCCCAAACCTGGACTCTCCTCACACAGTGCCAGTCCACACTACACTCCCTCTACTGGAGCCCAAGTGAGTGACTGCACATGAAATTTGTGCTTTGACCCTTTAAGAGTGTGCTTGCATTTCCAACCACCTCTCCCCGGCAGACTGCAACACTGCTGCTTTTCACAGCCAGACTTTGTGTGAGCACCTTTCTCAGTTCTCAGTGCTCTGGCCTGGGGGCCCAACTTGGGGTTTAGACACCAGAATTCTCTTTGGAACCTCTCACAGCTGAGATGTCACTCCAGAACTTCAGCTGCTGTCTGTGGGTGCCCGGCCAGCCTTTCCATGCCTCTGTACTTCCTACCAGTATCTACCAGTGACGGCGAACCTTTTGAGCTCGGTGTGTCAGCATTTTGAAAAACCCTAACTTAACTCCGGTGCCGTGTCACATATAGAAATTTTTTGATATTTGCAACCATAGTAAAACAAAGACTTATATTTTTGATATTTATTTTATATATTTAAATGCCATTTAACAAAGAAAATTCAACCAAAAAAATGAGTTCGCGTGTCACCTCTGACATGTGTGTCATAGGTTCGCCATCACTGATGCGGTCTCCACTTCCTATCTTTGGTTATCAGGGTTCTCTCCATCTAGTCTTCAGTTGATTATTCAGGATGGTTTTTCTGTATTTCAGTTGTAATTCCAGTTTGGTCCTGGGAACGTGTCAGTGTATCTTCCAATTACTCTCCCACTGTTTTGGAAGAGTTCTTTATTTAAAGGTGATTATTGTGAAGTTTAGTGACTTGTCAATTGGTCACAGAGTCATGGCTTGTCTCTGGATTTTAAGACTCTTAAAATTTGGTGATCTTTTTTTCACTCCATGCTATTTATTTTATTCTTCATATAATCTTTTGGGAGGGAAGAAGAACTAATCTAAAACCCTAACCCTCCCCTTATTAACAGGATAATGATGAGGCAATTACTAGACTTCTCTTTCTAGTTATTAAAAGAATCCAATAATTATTTCTACATTGAGGGGTTGGTGTATTGCTTAAATGAGATAGTGCACATAAAGTACTTTGCACAGAGATGGGCACATTGTAAGTGCTTGGTAATTTATTTGTTCATCAACTTGTTTAATAAATAATACAAATTATAAAAACAGTAGATAAGAGGAATACTTGGTAGGGTTAAGTGGCTTATTTTTCAAAACAACAAAAAAATTACTTCTGATTTTTCAATCAAGGGAGAAAGACATTCAGAAGAAAAATATCTCAGTGCAGATAAATGAAGGAGCACTAAGTCCATTTCATAGAAACACAAACTTAATTGCAATTTAGTTTATCCAGCAGAACAAGTGCACAATTTTGATCTGCCATAAATAGGGCATAGTGAGCCATCAGAATTTTCAAAAGTAATATGGTTTACATTTCTCTTCAAATAAATGTATACATTAATGTCTTGTGCGGTTAAAATCTGTGAAACAACTTTTAATTCACATGTATTTTGTTGACTACATAAAGGAATAAATGTTTGCAATATGGTTAGAGCTACTCATTTTATTATGAGCAATTTGAGGTTTGTTTTTCAAAAAGAATAAAAAGAAACAAACACATACAACCCAAACAATCAACCCATGGCTAATTTAAGGTGATGATTGAAACTCATTATTAACATTAGCAGGGAATTTCCTGAAGTTCCATTGACAGGATTGCTAAATTCAGTTTCATTTTTCAGTTAACAATAATAGTGATTCTACTAATATTTATTGAGGGATTACAGAATTCTGGCTCTTTAACAAAGCAATTCTTTTACAATGGTGAAGAGAACTGAGCATGATTTTTCTACTTTTGGAGCTTATAACCTAGAGAGCAAGATAGATATTAATTAATAACAAAATTATAAAAGTGTCTCTAACTTCTACGCACAGAGGAGAGGTTTCTGGTGCTATGAAATATTATGAATAAATAATTTAACCTAAAAAGATGGGTCAGGGAAGTGACAATTATGCTGATATCTGAAGTAGGAGCTAACCTGATGAAGGAAAACCACATTTGGAAAGACAGCAAGGCTAGAGGAAGAAGCATGGCCACTGTGGCTGAAGCAGAGAGAAGAGGAGCATAGTGAGAGGTGAGGCTGGGAATTAAGGGTGGGACTATGAACAGCACTGACAACTTTGGCAAGGATTGTGTCTATAGCTAAGTGCACTGGTAATTCAGTGAAATATTTCATGTCTTTAGTTGTGGGTTGGGGGCAGGAAGGGTGATGACATAATCAGATGTGCCATTTGTAACAATCACCCTTTATGCAGTTCCGACAGTGGATTCACAGGGACCAGAGTGCTTTCCTAGTACTTCCAGTGGGAGATGATGGTATCTCCTTTTCCCCCAGATAGTTGATAAGTTCTTATGGGCAAAGACTTCATTTATAATTTCTTACATTTTATAGTTGCTAGATTCAAATTATGCAGTAAATTATTATTTTCAGATTCAATGAAATAAGGGTGAGCTTATCAGTTATTTAGATGACAGAATAATTAGATTGATAACTTATTATTTTATTGAGCCATATAAATAGTCAAAGCTGATGGAATAATTAGTTTTGAATACTTAAAATAGAAAGGAGTTGAACTTCAGAGAGTGGAAGTTGTCTCTTCATCTCAATCACTTGACATGCAAATCAAAGTAGGAGGCAGTTGCTGAGTTGTTCATTTTTAACTTTTCTTACCAGTGTTGTATATCAGACCTACATGTTATCACGACTTTTTTTTTTCAGAAAAAAAGAGCATTGTGTCTCTTATTTGAGATATTTTTTTTGTAACTTTATCAGCTCATATTATGTTTTAAATTAAAAATTAAGCAGACCATTTATTTTATTTATCTAAGAAATATTCTTGTGGGCTAAATTCCCCAAACTGTCTTTTTATTTTTTTATTTTTTCAGTTTTTTAAATGTTTATTGAATTTACTGGGGTGGCATTGGTTAACAAAATTATATAGGTTTCAGGTGTACAATTCTATAATACATCTGTATATTGTATTGTGTTTATCACCCCAAACCAACTCTTCTTTCATCACATTTTATCCCTGTTTCTACCTTCCCCCACCCCACTTCCCCTTTGGTAATCACCACACTGTTATCTGTGTCTATGAGTGTTTTTTTCTTTGCTTAATCCCCTCATTTTTTCACCCAGTTCCCCAACCCCCTCATTGTTATTTTCCAATTGTTGGTAATTCCTTTGGGATTAAATATTCTTCGCTCTTCATCCATCCTACAAAAATATCCTTTTCAGCCTTTATTTCTTTTTCTTTTAATTTTTAAATTTTATTTTTATTGTTTAAAGTATTACAGATAGTAGTACATATGGGATTACATCAAAATAAAAAGCTTCTGCACAGCAAAAGAAACCACCCACAAAACAACAAGAAAGCCCACTGCATGGGAGAACATATTTGCCAATGTTATCTCTAATAAGGGTTTAATCTCAAACTGTCTTTTTACAAACAAATTTGATTAGGAGTTAACACGTAATTGTTATGATGACATGTAAATGTTTAAGTGACAATCCTTTGAGAGTCCTCATAACATCCTTCAAAGGATGTTAGATGGTATCTAAATGATATCTGGGGCATTCCAAATAAGTACTCCAAAATGATCTTTGGGTCAGATATTTAATCAGAAATATACACAAATATGATTTTTGAATTTGATATATACATCTTAAATTTCTCTTTGAAATTGACTCAAAATTGGATAGTTGACATTAAATACCCTGATACAGTATGCATTAAGCTATTTTTCTTTTCCTCCCCCTCAACCTACTGGCTTTTTGATTTTAAGAAATATGATATATAGATCCATTAATCTAACAAAAAAATTATTTAAGAAATTTCAAGAAAAAATAATTGAAATGTAAGTAAACTTGGACATATTCATGTAAATATTATACCTTTCATAAAATGAATAGGTAAATACAATCATTAAAAGATATTTGTAAGATAGTTTTTGAGATATCTTCTTTTATAATTTTGAAAAGTAAGCAAAGGCAACACAGTAGTTCTCAGCTCATTGATGTTTTTGGTTGTTTTTTCATTCTGCATAACTACTCAGATGATGTCTCCAGGGTTTCAAACAATTGATATTGTTTTCTAAGTTTAGCAAGGATCTTTCAGAGCATTAGCTTAAACACACACACACACACACACACACACACACACACACACACACACCAAAAAAACCCCACGGAGAATAAGAAGGCTCCCACATATTTCTAAACAGTCTTCTGCTATATACCTCTGTCTGGTTCTCATTGAGTCTTCATTGCTCTTTAAGTTTCTCCTTCATTACCTTAGCCTGTGTTTCTACACTTCTCTTTCTTTCTGTAGCAAACAATATTAAAATATCATAGTTCAGTGAATGCCTCCCAGTACCATGTGTAGCACTCATTACCCACATGTTTCTGAATAAATCTGGTTTAACTACCACTCTAATTAGCAACAAGAAAAGAAAATGCTTTTCTGACAGAAAAGCTCATTTTTCTTTGAGAACGAATTCAAATTATTTTCAAAGTTTCTCTCTTTCCTTTTCTACCAAACATGGAATAAAAATTAGAGCTCAAAAGGTCATGGACTTCTTGTTTTTTATTTATTTTAAAAAACATCCAATGAAATGTTGTATTTCTCCTTGTGGGTGAGGTAAATAATTTAAAAGTGAATGTCAGAGAGTTAAAGAGTATAGTGAAATAATTTAGAGTTTTAGGAATTCTGTTCAATTTAACTTCTTGTTTTTATAATACATTTGACTGAATGTAGGTTAAGCTGGTACAAACAAAAGTACCCAAATATGGGCTGTAAAAAGATAGGTTTGTTTCTTTTTCATATTACCAATCAGAGATGAAGCAGTCACAGCTGGTTGGGTCACTTTGCTTACTTCTATATGTTATTTCTCTCTCTGTTTCCATTCAATTGATAGGAAGATGGACATTGGAGGACCACTAGCTGTTTCTGTCCCAGTTTGAAAAATTTAATTAAAGAACAAATATTTCAACAAAATTCTCTCCATCCTTGGAATGCATTTAACCTTAAAATCTGGTTTATTTCAGCTTTATTATTGATTAATTGGTAACTATTAATAATTTTTTAAAAGGCTGTGGTTGAATCATGAGCCTTTTAGTGTACTACCAAATAAACATTGCTATAAAGCATGTAGGAAACAGCAGATTATTAAAATGCATCTCCAAATACAATAAAGATTTGGGTAACACCCTATTTAACTCAGTTTAATAAAAAAAATGTTCTTAGAATGGTTTTTAGGGCCTTTGGTCTTTACGAGATATGATGTCTCTAGCCTCGCTGTCTCCATTTCTCTTCCTCTTCTCTTCTGTAATGATATGCCAGCCACATTGTCATTCTTGATTTTCTTCCTAGTGCCAGCCGCTCTCTCACTTCTGAGCCTTTATTCTTAATATTCTCCTAGAACTCCCTTTCCTTCAACATTGCTGCAAGATTTGCCCCATAATTTTTTTTAGGCCTTTGTTTAAATGTCACCTTCTCAGTAACACCTACCCTGACCTTCCTTTTTAAAATTTCAAATCCATCCTTAGCATTTTCTATTCCCCCTACTTGCTTAATTTTTTTCACCATGGAGTTATCACCATCTGAAACTCTACATATTTTGCTTATTTATTTAATTTTATTTTTAAGTATTTTTTAAACTTTTCAATGACAGTTGACATATAATATTACATTAGTTTCAGGTGTACACTCCAGTGATTAGACATTATATAACTTACAAAGTGATAATTCCAATAAATATTGTACCCATTGGACACTATACATAGTTATTAGAATAATATTGACTGTATTCCCTATGCTGTACTTTACATTCCTGTGATTATTTTGTAACTACCAATTTGTACTTATTAATCACTTTACCTTTTTCACTCATCCCTCAACCCACCTCACATCTGGCAACTATCAAAGTGTTTTCTGTATTTATGAGTCTCTTCCTGTTCCACTTGTTCATTTATTTATTTTATTTTTTTTAGATTAAATTGTTGGTAGATATGTATTTATTGCCATTTTATTATATATATTTTTTATTATTATATATATATTTTTAATTTTCTTTTAAAATAAGACCCCTTAGCATTTCATGTAATATTGGTTTGGTGGTGATAAACTCCTTTAGCTTTTTCTTGGGTGGGAGGCTCTTTATCTGTCTTTCAATTCTAAATGATAGCTTTGCTGGGTAGAGTAGTCTTGGTTGTAGGTCCTTGCTGTTCATCACTTTGACTATTTCTTGCCAATCACTTCTGGCCTACAAAGTTTCTGTTGAAAAATCAGCTGACAGTCTTATAGAAACTCCTTTGTAGGTAATTAAATGTTTTTCTCTTGCTGCTTTTAAGATTCTGTCTTTAATCTTTCAAATTTTAGTCATGATGTGTCTTGGTGTGGGCCTCTTTGGGTTCATCTTATTTAGGACTCTCTGTACTTCCTGGAGTTGTATATCTATTTCCTTCACCAGTTTATGGAAGGTGTTTTTTTTTTCAAACAGGTTTTCAATTTTTTGCTCTCTCTCTTTTCTTCTTCCAGCATCCCCATGATATGAATATTGGTATACTTAAAGTCATCCCAGAGGCTCCTTATACTATTTTCATTTGTTTGGATTCTTTTTTTTTCTGTTCTGAATGGGTTTTTTTGCTTCCTTATATTCCAGATCCTGGATGTGATTCTCAGCTTCATTGACTCTACTATTGATTCCCTGTAAATCATTCTTCATTTCAGTCAGTGTATCCCTCATTTCTGACTGGTTCTTTTTTATGGTTTCCATGTTTTTATTTTATGCTGTTTGAAGAACTTCATTGATAATCCTTATAACCAGTGCTTTGAACTCTGCATCTAGTAGGTTGGTTGTCTCTATTTTGTTTAGTTCTTTCAATGAAGTTTTGTTCTGTTCTTTGATTTAGGATATATTTTTTTGTCTCCTCTTTTTGGCAGCCTCCCTGTGTTTGAATCTATGTAGTAGGTAGAGCTACTATGTCTAATGCAGTAGGTGTCCTGTAGGGTCCACTGGCTGTTGACACATCACTGGCTGTTGACACACCAATGGGAGGGATTTACCCCCAAGCCAATCGGTTGCAAAGACTGGTTGTGACCACTGTGGAAAATTAGCTATTCAGGAGCCCACTCCATGAAGCAGGACATACTTTAGCAGGGCTCTGGTGCCTGCTTAGTTTGTCCCTTGAGTGTGTCACTTGTGGCGGTGTTTGGATGGTGTGTCAATATGGTCTGAAGCTGTCCACCAAGTGTGATGGCTCTGATGGCTCTGGGACTTCCCAGGAAATGCAGGTCAAGGTCAGCTGCAGCCTGTGTTCTGCTTGGGGCCACCTAAAAAGCTATCTGCAGATAGCTGCTACTTGTGTTGGGCTTGGAGGTGCCCAGGAGAGGCCAAGCTGCAAACCAAGGCCTGCTGCCACTAGTGCTGGACTTTGGGCTATTTATCCAGAGATACAGGGTATACTCAGGCCAGATGCTGCTTGTTTGAAAGATTTTAGGAAAGTCTGAAGCATGAGCCAAGATAAGCCATTCATCTGGAAAAGCCACTGGAAACTCCCTGGGTAGATCTGAAAGTTGGTGGGGCAGGGTATCAGGAAATCACCAGGGCAGGATGAACAGTGTTAACCAGGTTTATGGTGATTCAGATATGGCACTCACCTGCCAGCTCTGTGGGGGAAAGGCTCAGGAAAGGAACAGTGGCCTCTGCCAGCACTTCTGGCTAGGAGAAAGCTGCCCTTCAGCTTTCGTCCTGATGCCAGACACTTCAGTTTCTCCCCATATGTCCCTGGTTCCTTTCAAGCTGTTGTACCCATGCTGGAGCTCAGAGGGAGTGAGTCTGAGTAAGTCTGTGTGAAGGTCCAGTTTTCAGAGGAACTATCTAGATCATTGGCAATCCTCCATCTCACTCAGCCACACTCCCTGCAGATTTTTATAGCTAATGGGGACTTCTCTTCCTGATACTGGAACCCTGTAATGGGGGCCTGGTGTGGGTGGGACCCCTTGCTCCTCAGGGGGGACTTTTGCAGTCAAGATATCCCTCTGAGGTTTTTTTTTTTAAAATATATTTTATTGATTTTTTACAGAGAGGAAGGGAGAGAGATAGATAGTCAGAAACATCGATGGGAGAGAAACATCGATCAGCTGCCTCCTGCACACCTCCCACTGGGGATGTGCCCGCAACCCAGGTACATGCCCTTGACCGGAATCGAACCTGGGACCTTTCAGTCTGCAGGCCGACGCTCTATCCACTGAGCCAAACCGGTTTCGGCATCCCTCTGAGTTTTACCCATCATATGTGGGTGTGGGACAAGCCTGTTCCCATCTCCACATCTCCTACCAGTCTCAATGTAGCTTCTTCTTTTTATCTTTAGTTGTAGGACTTCCATTCAGCTAGATTTTAGGAGGTTCTGAAAGATGGCTGTTCTGTAGTTTACTTATAGTTTTGATGTCTACTTTTTTTATTGACCAATTTCCATGACCAACTAGAATGGACACTCTCTGATGGCATTAATTTTTATTTTATGTTTATTTCCCACATAATAGTGCCTAGCACATAATATGATCAATAAAGATTCAATGACGAAATGAATGATGAACAAATGAATGAGTGATTGAATAAATTAATCACAAAGATAGAATGGTATTAGTTTTAGTAATCATTTTGGGAAAATTTGATTCATGCATTAACATTTTTCAATTTTCTTTATCTTTACTTAGGTAATCATACAATCTTTCATATGGTTAAAATAATAAATTTTTAAAATTACTTTTATGAACCCCAAATATCTAAGAAATATAAGCTTTTTTGTAGTAAAGAATATTTCATAAAATTATGAATACTTATCTTGCATAAAAGCTATACTTAGGGTAAAAATGTCCAAGCACTGATTTTAAACATTCCATCCACAGCAAAAGCTCTTTAAAAATAATAAAATTACATGTTTGCAGAGTCATTTCAATAGTAAAACTATTATTTACAGTTTTCTTATATAATGGAGAAAATTCTTAAGGCTAATAGCAAAGCTCTAAATTTCATGACTTCTTATAGGCTTATTTTTAATACAGTAAATATTGTTAAAATGATAGTTTCAATCATTGGCATAATTTTTTATTGAAACATAAGCCATAGGAGCTAGTTATTGAATTTATTTTTGTATTAAATTGTGCCATGCAATGTTCTGTAACATATGTTATCAGAGTGTCAATTAATACCCAAGCAGTAGTTAAGCACCCAGATTAATGTTTCCACCCCACATGAAGTGATTCAGAAAAGGCCTGTGGAGGTAATTGCAAACTTGTTTTAGGTACAATTGCAGTGACTTAGTTATACAGCCAGCAGAGCAAATCTGAATGTAGCCTAAACAAGGTGTGGTTGAGCAAATTGTTCTGCACATAATTGTCAAGAATGTTTCAAAGTGATAATTAGGATGATAACAAATGCTATCCCCAAGCGAATGAATTGTTAGGTGGCATAGAATAAAATTGGAACTTTATTGCAGAATCTAAAGACGTACTAAGCACATATTTAAAACAACCTCAAACAAACAAAAATAAAATTATAAGATTTTTTTGATGACCATACACTTATAAATTCCACTAAATTTATGTAAATGAGAAAGATCAATCATACACTTCAAATAGCATTTTTTTTTAGAATGAAGAATTTTTTTCAATCTGGTGAATAAGTAGAGTGGCAAAGGTACTATTACAGACTATTTCTCATAGAGGGGAGAGTGCTGCTGATGCATAGACCAAGGACTCTCCTCCCCTCCCACTGACACAAGGATCTAGAATATAAACTTTCAGAGATAGCAGCTAAAATTTCTGTTCTTACATTGGCAACTCAAGCTAATCATCAACTAATGTTAATAATAATCATCATAATAAAAATGACCATTTAGTAACCACTTATTATGTGTTGGACATTGTGTTAATCAATTTAAATACATAACTTTCACAGCAATATTGGGAGTTGGTGCTGTTGTATTCATTTGAAATACAAGAAAATGAGTCAAAATTAATGACAGCAAATAATAGAGCAAAAATAAAAAATAGCAGAGCACAGATTAAAACTCAAGTCTGTCTTATTCTAGAGTTCTCAATCTTAACCACAACATTATAGTACATAGTATGTAGGGTATACAGTCAGGGTCCACATCCTTTATTACATTAGTATTTTGTATTCTTTCCAAAATTCTCTTGATCACATGCCTCACATCCCCAGAGATGTGAGCTGGGTCTGCTGTGGCCCATAGCTACTTAGAGGGATGACTAACCACTGATTCTCTTTTTCATAATTCTGTATTTCCTAAACTTGACCTAGGGATGAGGCAATATTGCTATGCTAAAGAATCAAACTGCTGACAGAGTGCTTTTTAAAACAGTCCTATATAGTTTTTTTTTAAAAGTTTTTAATTACATTTGACATTCAATATTATATTAGTTTCAGGCTTACAGCATAGATTATATAGCTTGTATTTCATACTCTATGATGAGATCCTATTGGCCTGTTATCATGCTTGAAATGCTTACATAACTTCTTACTTGGGCATTAGTGTTTCTAAATATCTTGAGAAAAATCATGTGACTATTGTACACTTAGTGTTCTTCTCTGTAAAATGAGTATAATATGATGTACTTCTCCTTGTTGTGTTGAGAAAGTAAATTTCATGGTACAGTGCTGGGGAGACGTGGGTGGTTCAGGTTACTGGGAAATGGAAACCACTTAAAAATAGGGTTTTTTTTTTTTTACATAATAGGCACTTAATTAAAATAACTGTACTAAAATAAAGTGTTATTTCTAAAGGGCAATACTTATACTGGGCCAGCAACAAGACTAGGTGATACAAATAGTGAATAAAATAGACTTCTTTTTTACATGTTTGTGAACAAATAAATAGAAGATGTCACTTTATAGCCAGGCCAGGGGTTGATGAACCATAGTGATGGGCAGGGGGCCTAATTTGGTGTCCGCAATTGGGGAAGAACTGCCTGAGAAGGGTTATGTTTATGACGAGACTCAACCGGTGAGAAGGAGCCAGTCAGATGAAGGCAAAAGGATCAATTTATGCAGAACTGCTAATGTGAAGTTTGGCAAGTTGAAGGAATTGAGAGGACAGTTGGAAAATGCAGGCACTAGCTATGGATGGGAATGAGAAAAGTATGTGGAGAGATGAGGTGGCCTAGGAGGGTGGCAGGGCACTGAAAAGGAGCACAAAGATGCCAAAGAGCAGTGGGCGCAGTGCGGGAGACACGTGGGAAAACGTTCTTTCCATGTGCAGTGCCTGTGGGGCCATGTTGACTCGTGGCCACAGGACCATCTCCAGGTAGCAGCCTGTACCAGCCTGTACCTCCCAATCACCTACCCACCCCTTTCCCAGTCCCTCTAATTCCCAGTGAGCCCTGGGCAAGCATTTCCATCCCCACATAACCAAATTAGATGCTGAGAATAGAGCTTTGTGAAGCGCTGTCTGTTGCAATGTTCCCCTCGCGGGTTGAGCTGCTTGGCGAGCTGAACTGTTCTCGACCTTGCAGCCCCGCAAGGTGGCCGTGCTCAGTCAGTTTTAAATGAAGCAGCCGGGTCAATGGAAGGTCATATTTTCAGCCTTTGTTGTTTAAAGTGAGAGTAAACATGCCAATAGGTGGGGAAAGAGCCTTTTAAGTCATGTTTTAAACTGGGCACTGACTTGGAGGAACTTGGAAAATTAAGGTAATTAGGCAGAGCCCCCACCTAATGGAAGGCCTGCAGATTGGATTCTGTCACCCTGCTGACCTCTGCTAGTGACAGAATGAAAAATATTCATTATTCTCTGTGCCTGCGTAACCAAGTGCTGTGATCCACATAAGTACTGTGGCTCCTTGTTTATTTTTCTGGCACATGTGCGAATATTGGATTGGAGGGAAGGAGGGTAGGCGGAGAGGAAGAGAAAGAGAGAATAAATGTAAGACTTGAGTATACTAAAACAGATCAAGCCAGTTGAACAAATTACAGACGTGTTTTTCTGTTTCCTTAGAGGCTGTGGGTCCTTGCTACCGATAACCAAACTGAACTCCAGAAATTAATTAGACATCAGATGGCATAACATTAATTAGAAAGCTGCCTAGCTGCCAGCCTATTAAAAAGCAGAGGTGCCCATGAAACAGTGCTGACCACTGGAAGATGCATTAGGCTGGAAGGGCTGTAACCAACATGATGAGGAAATTTCTCTGAACTCAGAGGAATCATTTTTGTTTTTCCTCAGAGCTTCTAGAAATGTCGTATTTGTATCCAGACAAGTGGCAGCCTGCTTTGTGCAGTCACAGACACACTGGTTGCCTCAGACACACCACACAGAGCTGCGCTGGTTTATGTGCTGTTGTCTCCAGCCCCAAGAGGCATGATTCAGAAATGCCACTGGGAGAGTCTGCATCCAATTCATTGTGTGGGAGGAGTTGCAAAGCTTCTTTGTTTTAATACTGCAGCCAAGTGTGTCAGTCAGGAAAATGAAAATTCCCACAGAAGCCCTTCATCACACTTCTCTTTCCCTGACGTGATGTTCAGATCTGACAGATGGAAAGTAGCAATGGTTTATCAGAAAGTCTGAGTAGGGTAAGTTATACATGTTTTATATCAGAGAGACAAAGGTCTACAGATATTCAAATGGCTGGAGAAACTGAAGTGCTGGTGATTGAGGGAGCTGACTAAAGATAGTCCCAACCCTAAGAGAAAGGGCACCATTAAGTGCTAAAGGTCAGCACCTTAGCAGACAGGGGAATCACTACTGCGCTTCTATCTGTGGCACGTCAATGGGATTTTTAAGGTACCGGTTAACAGTGAAGATAAATAGGATTGGCTTTCTGTTTATAACCCAAGGCATCTCCTCACCGTCTTTTATGCTGCTTACATTTACAGATTTCTTATTGGGTACAAACAATGTGCTTCAGATTTCTGAAACCAAAAATAAGCACTGCTTTCCCAGACCCTAAGTTTTTTCTCTCTTGTTTTTTCTGATTTCTCCTCTGCCTACCGAAACTCATCATTCTCCCTGCGTTCTCTGCACCTAACGCCGTGCAGCCGAACGAGGCTGGAGAAAATCCTACAGCCATGCTGGTGGTTCTGTCTTTAATCCACGGCTGTTATCTTTGTGGGCCCTTCCTGCTGCAGCATAACACCCTACTTATCTCTGATCTGTTCACTCTCCACTCTCCTAGGTGCGTGAATGCATTTTCTTCTCTCCTCACACCTGCAAAAACTCTTCTACCACTTTTACTCGCAATTGATGTCCTTGCTTATTTATTTAGAAAGTAAAATAAGTCAGAAAGAGCTCCAACAGCTCTACCCTCCACATCCACTTTCTTGCACTTTTTGCCTACTGACTCTGACTTAGCAGCTTTATGATGGATGGATGGCCGTGGTCCAGAGGTCAATTTCTCCACTTGAGCTCCATCTATAAGCACACTCTTCTGCATCATCCAGTTCCTCCTCTTTTATTGGATTATTTCTTCAACATTCAAACATCCTGAAATGTCTCTTAATGAGCGAATGGTTAACAAACTGTGCTATATCCATATCACATGATACTACTAAGAAATAAAATGGAACACATTATTGACACACTCAGCAACTTGGGTAGAGCACAGAGGTATTATGGTGAGTGAAAAAAAACAATATGAAATGGTCACACAGTGTATGATTCCTTTTATATAACATGCTATAAAAGACAAAATTATAGAGCTGGAGAGCAAATTAGAGGCTGCCAGTGGTCTGGAAAGGTAGCAGAGAGGACAGGAATTATGTTGATAAAAATGTAGTGCAAGGCAGTTCTCTGTGCTGATGGAATAATTCTGTGTTTTAATTGTGGTGGAGGTTACATGAATCCACACTATTTACAGAATGACTTAGAACTATGCACACATGTTAAACCAAGATGAATTTTCTGATTTTGATATTGTACAATAGTTATGTAAGATGTAAGCATTAGTCAAAAGTAGGTAAAGAGGATAGGACCTCTCTGTACTATCTTGATAATTTTCTATGAATCTATAACCATTTCAAGATAAAAAGTAAAAAAGAACATACACAGAGTCAGATATATTTCAAATTTTTTACATATCAAAGACCACCAAGGACACTTGTACTGCAGGTTGACTAACAAAATAACACAAAACAAAACAAAACAAAAAAAAAACAAAAAAATCAAAAGGAACCAAAAACCCTCTCTTGATCTTGCATCCTCTCCATCTACCACTTTATTTCTTAGCCTTTCTTCACAGAAAATATGGAAAGGTTCACTCATACTCCCTGTTTCCAACTCCATTCTCCCCATTTTCTATTGGACCTGCCCTAATCAGTAGTTAATGCCCATCACTCCGGTGACATTGTTCTTATTAAAGCCTGTATTGGTTGTGTTGCTAAATTGAATGTCCAATTCCCTCTCCTGGTAATAGTAAACCTACAAGCAGCATTTGAGATGGTGTATTATTTTCTACTCCTTAAATACTTTTAAACAAGTGGTCCTCAGGATATCACAGCTCCTGACATTTGACCTTTACACCCAGCTATCTGCTTGGCTTATTCTTCCTTATCCCTTACACATATTATCCATGCATAGTTCTAGGACTCAGAGTTTGGACTACATCTCTTCTATTTCTGTACTCACTTCCATATTTAGATATCATCTATTTACTAATAATTTCCAAATTTTTATTTCCAGCCCTGGCCTCTCAGTTCAGCTCTTGACTTCTATCTCCAAGGGCCTTCTTTTAAATATTTTAAAAATATTTTTTAAAATTACTTTTTTAGAGACAGAGGAAAGGCAAGGGAAAGAGAAAAATATCTATGTAAGAGCAAAACTTTTATTTACTGCTTCCTGCACAATTCCTATGGGCAATGGAGCCCAAAACATGGGCATGTGCCCTGATCAGGAATGGAACCTGCAACATTTTGGTGCAGTGTTCAATAAATGGTGACTATTATAACTACGGGCAATGGAGCCCAAAACATGGGCATGTACCCTGATCAAGAATGGAACCTGCAACATTTTGGTGCACCATGGGATGTGGCCAGCCAACTGAGTTGAGCCACTGTGGCCAGGGCTCCAACAACCTTCTTGACATCTCCCTCTGCACATCTATCAGGTATCTGAAAATTATATCCCAAACCAACCTCTGATCTTACCCTCTTCCATTCTGTTTTTTTTTCTCATGCTTTATTGATTTCAGTTAACAGCAATTCCATTTTCCAATCACTTAGGCTAAAGACCTAGGATATTTCCTTGACACACCATAACATATCAGGCAGTACACTAAGGACTTTCTTAAAAAATGATGTAGAATTTTCCCACCTCTCACTACTTTACCCTCACACCATACTGGTGAAACCACCACCATCCCAATCCATATTTTTATAATAGCTTCCTGATGGGTCTCGCTACATCTGCTTCTTAATTTTCTAGAGTCTTGTCCAAATTTAGCATTCAGAAGGATCTCTTTGAAACTTATGTCATATCATATGAAAGGTCTATGAATATTCACATGCAAACCTTTCTAGGGACATAAGCTTTTGTGTATCTTGGATAAATACATAGCAATGGAATGTCTAGGTCATATCATAGGTGTATGTATAATTTTTGAGAAATTGCCAAACTGTTTTCCAAAGTGTGTTTGCCATTTTACATTCCCACCAGCAGTGTATGAGAATTCTAGCCCATTCATATCATAATCTGTAGTGACAGAAAGCTGGTCAGTGGTTGTCTGATGGGAGGGAAGGAGCAATATAGGAAGGGAGGAGTGGATACAAATGTGCACTAAGAGCCTTTTGGGGATGATGGATATGTCTATTATCTTGATTCTGGTAATGGTTTCCCAGGTTTATACATATCTTAAAACTTATTAAATTGTATGCTTTAAATATAGAGTTTATTGAATATAAATGATACTTCATAAAGTATTTATAGTTATGGGAATGATACTAATAATAATGTTTTATATCATTATCAAAAGTCTTAAATGAGGTAACACAAGTATTAAGGACAAGCCTGGCTTACGTTAAGTGTTCAATAAATGGTGACTATTATAACTTTATTATTGGTAATAAAAGAACTAATTTTGTACCTTGCTACTCTGTAGCTGTATGACATTAATTCAGACCAGGGGAGGAAAATAATCTTTTTCCAAGTATAATTGTTATAGTTGTACTTTTAAGGAAAATGGTTGACCTTTCTTAATGTATATGGAGTCCTAAAATATTTCCTTCAATATGAATGACATTTAACCCATTGAAAACAAAACATAAAGTTAGAGTAAGTTTTCTAAAACATGACAAATATAGATACAACTCCCTTGTTCAATCCCCTAGTCTGGTCTGCAGGTTAGAATTATGGGACCTCACCCACGGTATGAAGCAATGGCTGTAGAACAGAATGACACTAAGTGGTCAGCTTTGATCTTTTTCAGGTAGTTTTATACTGAATTGGTGCTGTACAAAACAAACCAACCCATATTTTCCTGCACTGATGTCCTTCTCTCATTGCTTAATTTTAACATTAAACTTCATTGTCATCTCATGATTCAGAAGACTCTATGATTAAATTATTTGGGGCACTTTGGGTTTCCATTTCAGAGAAATACATTTTTGGCCTCTGTGCTTGCCATGTCGCTTCATTTATGAGAACATACATGGTTCATTTAAGAAAGAAATTAAAAAATACCAATAGCAATAAAAGTCAGGGAATGACTTCTTCTTACCCTTTCCTCGGTGTCTGGATCAGATAATACCACTTGTAATTGAAATAAATGACTTAAAAATAATAAAGGTTGCTCTGGTGCAATGGAGAAAAAACAATTAGACTTCACATGATAGAAATGGAACATTATTGAGGCTGCTGATTTTCAAAGAAGAAAAATGTTACTGGTTTTTACCCTTAAATTTTGTATTCCAATTTCAAACGATGTTATCTAGTTAAATTTCTTTGACCACCTTTTGAGTTTATAAATGAAACAAGGAAAACATACACAGCACATAGTCCTCAAACTCACTACAATAAGGACCGCTGAATTTATTAAGAACCTTTGCTGTAGTTGTTTCTTAAGGAGTTTTTTTTTTCCTGCAATAGAACAATATTTTATTGTGAAGAAAACTTGACTCCCAATGTAAATGGTATTTTGGCAATTCTTTGTGAGAGATATATGCCTATTGTTGGTGTTTGTTTGTGAGAGATATATGCCTATTATTGGTGTTTGTTTGGCCTATTTCTATGTTTAGGCAAAATCCCTTGTAATTTAAGCATTCCGAGGATATATAGTTTAGCTAGCGGGATATTTGTGGTTATTGCTGTTTTTAATTCTCCTGATACTTACAGGATAATTTCTGGGTGTTAACTGCAAGAGCTTTTGGCTGTGAGAATCAGAGTTATAAAACTTAAACCTACTCTGTTTAGTTACCAAGAGATAAATCTAGTTAACACTACACAAGACCATAGAGTGAAGCTGTTAAGAGTGTGGTTATCACACAGAAAACACAAATCCAAGCGCCCTTATCTAAACATATGAGATGTTCTCTCTGCCTAAGGATATGCCCAGTGTGGTGAAAGTGGTAGGCCATATGACATAGTAAGCAATCTTTATTGGCCTATTTGAGATTAAAACAGTGAATATAAATGATGGATTCCTATTTTATCAGTGCAGTTTGCATTCATCATAGGGGTAAGAAAGGCTAAGAGAATTACAGTTCAAGTACACTTATTTTGCTGTGCAGCAATTCAATGCACAAATTTCAGCTCATAATTTGTAGTGAACAATATTGAGGGACCAACTTGTAAATATCTTGCAATGAATTTGCACTTACAGTATTATTATCTAAGTCATCTTTGGTTTTGAAGAAATAACTGAGCAATTCCTGGGCTAATCTTCTTTAGTACAAGCACATTTTCAGGGGGCAGTAGAAACAAATGTAGGTTCGTGATGTCTACACATTTTTTGTTGTCCTCCTTGTAACTGTAATTTCCTTGGAAGTAGGAAGTATAAGCAATACCCAGGCCAGCTTTTAGTGTACTCTATCAATTTTACCTCCAAACTTTTCATATGCTTGTTACTTAGTCACTATCTATGGTAGTGACAATTCTTATTGATACTTAAATTACTTTAAGGTATTCTATAGTTTCTATTAATTGGAGGATGATGTTAATTATTTTATATATATACTAGAGGCCTGGTGCATGAAATTCATGCATGGGGGGTGTGTGTGTCCCTCAGCCCAGCCTGCACCCTCTCCAATCTGGGACCCCTCAGGGGATGTCTGACTGCCCGTTTAGGCCCGATCCTGGGATCGGGCCAAAACGGGCAGTCGGACATTCCTCTCACAATCCAGGACTGCTGGCTCCCAACTGCTCGCCTGCCTGCCTGCCTGATTGCCCCTAACCGCTTCTGCCCGGTAGCCTGATTGATGCCTAACTGCACCCCTGCAGGCCTGGTCGCCCCTAACTTCCCTCCCTTGCCAGCCTGGTTGCCCCTAACTGCCCTCCCCTGCTGGCCTGGTCACCCTTAACTTCCCTCCCCTGGTTGCCCCCAACTGCCCGCCCCTGCAGGCCTGGTTGCCTCCAACTGCCCTCCTCTGCCAGCCTGTTCACCCCCAACTGCCCTCCCTTGCAGGCCTGGTCCCTCCCAACTGCCCTCCCCTGCTAGCCTGATCGCCCACAACTGCCCTCCCCTGCTGGCCATCTTGTGTCCACATAGGGGGTGGCCATCTTGTGTGTTGGAGTGATGGTCAATTTGCATATTACTTTTTTATTAGCTAGGATATATATTTTTAGTGGATGGGGAGAGGATCTATAATTTTTCAAAGAGAATAAAACTAGGCTTTATGGTTTTAAAATAAGATTTCAATTTCTAGTCTATTTTGAAGCAGATATATGTTTGTTTGTTTGTTGCCCAGAGAGATGATGTTTTCTATTTCTTCTAGCATAAAATATCATCAGGGAAGGGACCAGGTCATTTCATCTTTGTATTCCTAGAACCGTACATAAAAGGTATCAATCTATGCTGATTGATTGGAAGGAAGGAATAAAGGAAGGATACTAGTAATTTTACTATTGGCTTCTAAAGTCAGTTAGCCTCAGATCTCAAATTTGAGAATTGCATTCCACTTTTTGTGAAGGGTATAAGTAATAGGTCTGGGGGACAAGTCCTTGGCAAGGACAATTCTATCTCTTTTCCCCAATATTCACTGAAAAAGAACTGTGTATTAGACCTACGTGCCAATTCACCATGTGATTTGCTTTGGCTAGTGAAAGTGAGAAGGGGTATATGCCACATCTCATGAGACTGTCCGCTTCTCCCCTTTTCCACTGTCCTGGTATGAAGTCATGTTTCAGATGATGGAGCCCAGGTGTCTGAGAATAACATGGACCTGAGACCCTCACTAATCTATCATAGACATATTGCAAGAAATAATTATTTTAAAGTAATTAAATTGTATACTTTGTTACTAATAATTGTTCTAATTATTGATCCCATTTACATTATTATTTTTCTGCCATTAATTTTCCAACCATATTTTTATATCGAATACTCCAGGAGTTTTCCTATGGCAAAGGAGTATGATTACAAATGGCATTTTCTTATGATTTCACAATGCATGCTATTGACAAAAATTTGGATGTTATGAGACCATTACTCTCAAATTTATAATTCCACTTTTCAAAGATAATCACTGTTAAAATTTGTGTATTTATTTTTGAGCCTCATTTATAAAATCATTATTAAATAACTGTTTTATATGTGTATGCTTACATATATTTTCACATAAAATAATTTTTAAAATAAATAATGGAAGTCAATAGAACAGTCACATACATTAAATTCTAACTTTAAGAATACTTTTTTTGTTCTCCCAGGAATACCTCAGATTCAAGTGTTGAATAATAGCTATATCCTATTTTTAGCAAGAATGATGTAGAATGACAGTGTGTTATATTTTGTAATTTGCATTTTGTTTCTCTTATAGTGCCATTTCCATAAAAGTGAAACTTGTACTTATACAGCACTTCATGTGTCAGTGTGCTTTTGCATTTTATCTCATTAAGTCCTGTAGCATGCCTGTGCCATAGACGAGCGGCTGACACTCTCTCTAATTCCTGTATGTGAAGATGTGATTTGGCAAGTCTGAATGCGGGCACTGAGGAAATCTAACTGAAAGCCCAGTGCTGTTGTACTTCTTTTATCTGTCCTGACAGTGTAGGGTTTTCCTGAAGAGAAGCTAACACTTGTCTCATTAGAGAATGATCGACATAAAAAATGGGATATCATTTATTCCAACATTCTACATAGAGAGAGGTTCACTGTACGTCCCTAAGGTTCCAGCCGAATGAGCACTGAAAATGGGCCTAAATCTCAGTATACCTCATAAAGCGTGCCTGTCATAATTAGAGTCACACCTGAGACTTTTAATGAATGTAAGAAACTAAAGAATTCTGCATGGCTCAGAGGCTTTTGGAATTGGTGGAAGAGCACTAGACGAGGAATGAAGTTTTGTTTCTACCTCCCCTGAGTTCTGAGATCGTCTTTAGCCTTTATGTTTCCATAGTTTCAAGAGTAGGATGGGGAGAATGGTAAAGCCCTTGTCAAGTTTTTTCAAAATACACACACACGCGCACACACAACACACATATTTAGAGATAAGCATCATAGTTCCTACCTGATAAATGGTAGATATTATCATTTGTCAGCAGGACTCCCATTTTAAAATCACAAACAGTTCTTCTGTTCTCTAGTGTTGGCAAATTGCGTTCGGGTATAGGACAGATAGCTTCTTTGTTTTGGGGAAAATCACTCTATGGTCAAAGGTAGAGCAAAAATCACATTTAAAAAATATAGACATGGTTACTACTCTACAATAAAAAAATAAAAGTTCATCTTTGTGGGGAGAGTTTAACCTCTATGGGTCATTTTTTGGGGGAAAATACCTCTTATTAAAATGGGTGTAGAGACGAAATCATCTGGGGAAACTCTTTTCTAAAGCAGCTTCAGAATAGTGGTTGAGAGAGAAGGTCCTAACATCATTCTATCTGGGCGTGAATCCTGGAGTCCTCATTTACTAACGTTGCCTTTGGCCACTCTGTCTAACTTGTCTGCATCTATAGGTGTAATAATTAAATCCATCTCGCAGATGGAGAGGTGGGATCTAAAGATGGCGGCCAGATTCTGGGGACATATACTGGTATTCACATCATGTAATTCGACCTTAAAGGGCACAATTTGAGACCCTACAGCAGTGATGGCGAACCTTTTGAGCTCGGCATGTCAGCATTTTGAAAAACCCTAACTTAACTCTGGTGCCGTGTCACATATAGAAATTTTGATATTTGCAACCATAGTAAAACAAAGATTTATATTTTTGATATTTATTTTATATATTTAAATGCCATTTAACAAAGAAAAATCAACCAAAAAAATGAGTACGCGTGTCATAGGTTCGCCATTGCTGCCCTACAGCTTATTCTGGCTGTCAAATAACTCTTCGAGACAGATTTAAGAATCAATTGTCCTGGCTAGAGAAATAATATCAGACTGCTAATTTCTGGTGAATTCTCCTAATGACTATAGGCTAAGCCAATCTTTATAGTTTAAGGATAGGGAAAAATACGCATTCATATTGTCAAGCATTTAGGGGAGAAGTTAATCCTGGGGTAGCAATGGGAGCATGAGTGACAAACCTCAGACTGGTGTAAGGAGATGGATTTTTTTCCTTATCCAGGACTCAGATAGTTGGGTCTTGGATCCTGAGGGAGAGAAAGGAAAGAGACATACTTCTGTGCACTTGCCCTGAGGATGAAATACCCAAGGGGAGTTTTAATTTTTACTTATTGATGAGAAAGAGAGAGAGAGAGAGAGGGGAAGAGGAGGGGGAAAGAGAGAGAGAAACATTGATTTGTTGTTCCACTTATTTATGCATTTATTGGTTGATTCTTATATGTGTCCTGACCAGAGATCAAACCCACAACCTTGGTATATTGGGATGACACTGTAACCAACTGGGCTACCTGGCCAGGGCCTAAGGGAGAGTTCTAAGGCTGAGGATCTGAGGATGCCACAGTTAGGTTTAAGTTTAAGTCCCCAGCTTTGTAATGCCTTTGTGTTCTTACCAAACTTCTGGAAATTCTTACATGTACTGTAGCCTGGTCATCTGCCACTCTGGAGAATGAAAGAAGGACTAGTGCCAGTGTGAGGGACGATGTGGTGCAGGGAAAGTAGCATTGTTTGTGGTTCCCCAACCTCAAAAAATAGGAGAAGGCGTGTGGAAGAGGGTAGTGGTGGTCACAAACCTGGCAACTGGCTAAGACAGTTCATATAAAACAGACTGAATCTAAGGAACATACCCTCAAGAACAATTAGGGATTGTAATCTAGTAGAAGACTGGAAATCTGATCAAAGATTAAGGTGCTATGATTTGGAAATTAAAGGGAAATGTGAGCTTGTACGTTAGTGAAGTCTGGAATGTTTAACACTGCCACCCTCACCACCATCACCATCATCAGGATAAACTGGCCTCACAAGTCTGTAATGAAAAATTACATTTTATTTTTATGTTGAATTCTCTCAGTACAAGCACCAGAGTAATTGGCAGAATTTGCATCCATCTAGTAGTCTTCTCATTATTTTTGTGATTTTGTTCAGGTTCCTGACACTCCTGAGTTCCCTCAGTGCTTCAGCCTCCTCATTCTGGGCCCTGCTTTGCCTCTCTGCCTCTATTGCCACTTCTTTGGAGGTCACCAAAGTTCTCTCTGAATGGTGAGTATCGCTGGCACTGCCGACATGGTCCCTGGTAGGGAAACCTGTTTTTCTTATTCCCCAGAGCACAAGCAAAATCAGGCTGGGACTTTTAAAAGATATTACTAAATGATACAAGTACAAATATAAGCTGCTACTTACCTGTTTATTAATCTTAGAGTTTTCAGACTCCAAAATCAGAAGCTGACTCCCCACTTTACCCTAGTAGTTTTCCAAATAGCAGAGGCTCACCCACTTGCTCCACTCCAATGAGATTATTCAAAACCCGGACAGTTGAGATATCTGAACTGTCCAGGCCCCATCCCTGTCAGCCTCTGTGCCCCTGCCCCCCCAATCCGAGAGAAAATAGAAGTTTTTCATGCCACCTGTTGCTTAAGGTCTTGTCTCAGGATCAAATATGTTTTTACACAATAGATAGTGAGAACATCCACTCTCTTCAGAGTGAAATCCCAGGCTCATAGCTGAACAAGACAATCATAATAGCCAAGGGTCCATTTCCAACAGTCTGGCCTGTTAAGTCTGTTTTAAAAATATATATTTTATTGATTTTTAACAGAGAGGAAGGGAGAGGGATAGAGAGCTAGAAACATTAATGAGAGAGGAACATCAATCAGTTGCCTCCTACACCCGCCCCCCTAACTGGGGATGTCCCCTCAACCAAGCTACATGCCCTTGACCAGAATCTAACCTGGGACCTTTCAGTCCACAGGCCGACACTCTATCCACTGAGCCAAACCAGTTAGGGCTGGCCTGTTAAGTCTTAAATAACATCATAGGGAGGGTACCAAATACCAAGTACTGGTTGCTGCATGTGGTCAAGTTCCTTCTCTAAGTCCATTCTCCATTGTAAAATAGACAGAGGATCAGTTCTACCTGTCCAATTAATACTTTGGTCTCAGGAAAAGGGCAAAATATATACAACAAAACCTGAATATTGTTTCTCTTACTCTTGTAGCTTAGTATTGTAAAGCATTACCTAGCTTTAATGTAACTTCTCATGAAGGCATCTCCACAACATATAGGACTCCCCAAATAGTTCTGTTTTGTACAAAGGAAAACGGCTCTAAAGACAAATTCCAGTTTGCATCCCAAAGACATAAATTAATACCAATCCCTCAGATGGTAAATTTCCTGTTGAAAATATTAAGAGCTAGATTCTGCCAAATGGCTTGGTCCCAATATGTTAAAAAATAACTGGTTTCTACATGGACACTGGCCAATGTTTATTTCCATAAAAAAATGTTTAAGATCCATAGTGTTCCACAGTTAGAACAAAATCACATCCTTAACTCATTACTTGTGTATTAGAGGCCCGGTGCACGAGATTTGTGCACTTGGGGGGGGCGGTTCCTCGGCTCGGCCTGCAGTCTGGGAGCCCTCAGAGGATGTCCAACTGACAGCTTAGGCCTGCTCCCCATCAGTTGGACATCCTTAGCGCTGCTGCGGAGGCAGGAGAGGCTCCTGCCACTGCAGCTGCGCTCGCCCCCGTGAGCCCAGCTTCTGGCTGAGTGACGCTCCCCCTGTGGAAGCGCACTGACCACCAGGGGGCAGCTCCTGTGTTGAGCATCTGCCCCCTGGTGGTCAGTTCACATAATAGTGACCGGTCGTTCCACTGTCAATTTGCATATTAGCCTTTTATTATATAGGATTCCTTAGCAGACCAAGACAGACAATTTGTGTTATGTTAATGTAGATTTCTATTAGAGATACTTAAATACTTTTGGTCTCTATAAGGATTCTTTAACTCAGGAATTTAGAAATACTGAAAATGATTAATTGAGAATGCCTTCCCCAAATTCAGGAATGGGAACCTCTATTTCTGTCTCACCAGCATCCTATATAATAAAGAGCTAATATGCAAATGGTCATCATGTCCTCATGCCATAACGCCATAACGGCTCAGACATTCAACAATGGGGAGAGAGGAATGGGAACCAGCCAGGCACAAATGAGCTCACAAGAGAGGAATGGGGACCAGCCAGGCACAAATGAGCTCACAAGAGAGGAATGGGGACCAGCCAGGCTGCGGCCTGGGAGACGAACAAGCCACATGCCTTGCAGTCCTAGGTGCCAGCAGCTGTGCCTGCACCTGCACCTGCGCCTGCACCAGCAGCCCAGGAAAGGGACAAACCGCCCGCCCCGTAGTCCCGGGCGCCAATGCCTGTGCCTGCGGCCTGACCAAAGCTGCCCGCCTACGGTCCCCTACAGCTGCGGCTGGCCCTGGCGAAGCCAGCCTGGGTCCTGGGTTCCTGTGGCTGGCCAGAGGGAGGGAAGCCCGGGTCTTGGGTGCCTTGACTGGCCAAAGAAGGGAATCATGGGTCCTGGGTGCAGGGTGAGGCAGAGGTGGTTAGGGGCGATCAGGCCAACAGGGGAGCAGTTAGGGGTGATCTGATCAGGCAGGCAAGCAGGTGAGTGGTTAGGAGCCAGCAGTCCTGGATTGCGAGAGGAAGTCAGACATCCCCCAAGGGGTTCAGACATCCCCCAAGGGGTTCTGGATTGGAGAGGGTGCAGGCCAGGCTGAGGGATTCCCCCCTGCATGAATTTTGTGTACCATGTCTCTAGTCTAGTAATAATTATAAATAAGTATGATTACAGGCACAGTCTTGATTC
The DNA here is from genome assembly GCF_000147115.1 of Myotis lucifugus. Taxonomy (NCBI): domain Eukaryota; kingdom Metazoa; phylum Chordata; class Mammalia; order Chiroptera; family Vespertilionidae; genus Myotis; species Myotis lucifugus. The sequence goes on along the minus strand of NW_005871123.1, from coordinate 544,079 downwards.
TGGGCCAGTTTGGTTTCCTTTTGTTGGATTGCCTCAGTTCTAATAATCAGTTTTGTTGAGTTTTTCAAATACTGTCCCCCAATATTCCGGGTTGGGATGTCTTATTTAAGAGCCATTAATAGTGACAGCAGATGTTCCTGAGCCTTTTCACTGGCAAATGTCCAAAAAGTACTGTATGAAAGCTCTGTGAACATATTTTAAAAGTCTGTTTGTGCCAATATGAACTGATAAATGATTATGTATAGAGGTTAAGAGTTTCTACTTTGAAGTCAAATTGTCTGGATTCGTATCCTGACTTGGCTACTTACAAGCTATATGATCTTGCAAAGTTACTTAATATTTCTGTCTCAGTTCCTCATCTGTAAAATGGTCATAATAATAGTATTTACCTGTAGGGATATTATGAGGATTAAAAAAGAGTGTGCCTGTGTGTGTGTATAAAACATTGTACCCATTTAAAGAAATGTTAAATTTAAAAGTTGATTATGGCCTAGCTGGTTTTTCTCAGTGGATAGAGCATCAGCCTGAAGACTGAAGGGTCCTGGATACGATTCTGGTCAAGGGCACATGTGGGCTCGATACCCAGTAGGGGGTGTGCAGGAGGCAAGGGATCAATGATTCTCATCATTGATGTTTCTATCTCTCTCTCCCTTTCCTTTCCTCTCTGAAATCAATAAAAAAAATGTATATATATATATATATATATATATATATATATATAAAATTTGATCACAAAATTGTTTCCTAATATACTCAATAAAATATTGGTTGCCTACTTTATTTCTGTACATCACTTCAATTCTATATCTATTTTTGAGTATTCTGTTCTGCCTTTTTGCACTGTAGGCCATAACTGTGAGGAAAGAAGCATGTTAAACTAGGTTGAAATAAGATCTCATTTGCATGACACTGTAATGACATCAAACAGTGCTCCCTCTGCCACCCACAGGGGTGTAGCAGTCCCCAAAAAATTAGTCCTTAATCACTTCATGTCTAATAATCTGTGGGCTATGACTGTACTCTGCAGCCAGGAGCACTTCCTTTTCATTAGTAAGTTCTGGCAAGGTGCTTATTTTGAACCTCTAATTATTTTTTGAAAAACAATAAATAACAAAAATCAAAATTGTGACATAAAATATGGAAAAATTAAAGTCTTTACACAAGTCCTCCTTTTCAGACCACTCATGAAATATGACATGTCTCATTTCCTGTAATTATGCTGTCAATTCTAGACCACTGTTTCTAATTATAGTAATAGGCAGCTTTTCATCTCTTTGGCATTGACTAGATTATAAGTGAAAAAAAATAAGAATAAGTATAATTTCTAACTGACCTTATTTCACGAGATATGGTTTGGGAGTACTAAGTTTTAAAGCAGAATTTTAGAGGAAAGGGGTACTGTCAAATGCTGTGGCAATCTTAGGAGAAAGTTGTTTTGTTAGTATCATACCTGATGATCGTATCCTCTTTTCCAGAGAAACAGAGAGGGGTAGTATGTGTAGTGTCTAAAGGCATATGCCCTGAATCACCTGAGTTCAAACCTGCTCATGCCACTTATTAGTTGTGTGGCTTTAGTCTTTTCATTTGACCTCTTTCTGCCCCATGCTTTAGCTTAAAAATGATGTAATAATAATATGAATGCATAGCATTATTTTGAAGATCAAATGAGTTAATATATGTGAACTGTAGAAAAGTAGCTGCCACATGGTAAGTCCAGATAAGAGCCAGTGCTCTTATCAATAACTTCCATCGAGAGATTATCATGTCTGAGTTGACTTGTTCATATG